>NW_004444062.1:6589288-6591182 GCF_000243295.1 Trichechus manatus latirostris
AAATCTATTCTCGAGATGGTCTCTAAATTCAGGTGGGATATACTCAAGGTCATACTTTGGCTCTTGTGGACTTGTTCTAATTTTCTTCAGCTTCATTTTGAACTTGCGTACGGGCAATTGATGGTCTATTTTTCAGTCTGCCCCTGGCCTTGTTCTGACTGATGATATTGAGCTTTTCCATCATCTCTTCCCACAGACGTAGTCGATTTGATTCCTGTGTATGCCATCTGTCAAGGTCCGTGTGTATAGTCACCATTTATGTTGTTGAAAAACAGTATTTGCAACTGAAGAAGTCGATTGTCTTGCAAAACTCTATCATGCCATCTCCAGCATCGTTTCTATCACCAAGGCCATATTTTCCAGCTACCCATCCCTCTTCGTTGTTTCCAACTTTCACATTCCAATCAACAGTAATTATCAGTGCATCCTGATTGCATGTTTGATCAATTTCAGACTGTAGAAGTTGGTAAAAATCTCCAATTTCTTCATCTTTGGACTTAGTGGTTGGCGTGTAAATTTGAATAATAGTCATAGTGTCTTCCTTGCAGGCATATGGGTATTATCCCATCACTGACAGCATTGTACTTCAGGATAGATCTTAAAATTTTATTTTTGACAATGAATGCAATGCCATTCCTCTTCAATTTGTCTCTCCCAGCATAGTAGACCATATGATTGTCCGATTCAAAATGGCCAATACCAATCCATTTCAGCTCACTAGTGCCTAGGACATTGATGCATGCATTCCATTTCATTTTTGACAATTTCCAATTTTCCTAGATTCATACTTCGTACACTCCATGTTCCTATTATTAATGGATGTTTACAGCTGTTTCTTCTCATTTTGAGTCGTGCCACATCAGCAAATGAAGGTCTGGAAAACTTGACTCCATCCACGTCATTAAGGTTGACTCTACTTCGAGGAGACAGCTTTTCCCCAGTCGTTTTTTCAGTGCCTTCCAACCTGAGGGGCTTATCTTCCGGCACTATATCAGACGATGTTCCACTGCTATTCATAATGTTTTCACTGGATAATTCTTTCCAGAAGTAGACTGCCAGGTCTTTATTCCTAGTCTGTCTTAGTCTGGAAGCTCAGCTGAAAGGTGTCCGCCATGGGTGACCCTGCTGGTATTTGAATACCAGTGGCATAGCTTCCAGCATCACAGCAACACGCAAGCCCTCACAGTACCGCAAACTGACAGACACATGGGTGGGGACGGAGCAGTTGTCACAATATTAAGAAAATTGAAAAAGAAAGAAAGAAACTCAAATAGACGCATAAAAAGCATTGGATATATTCCAACATCCATTCCTGATAAAAATTCTCAGAAGCTGAAAACTTCCTCAACTTGATGGAGAGCATCTATAAAAAACTTGAAGTTAACATCACACGTAATGGTGAAAAATGGAATGTTTTATCTCTAAGATTAGGAACAAAAGAAGGATCCCTACTCTCATCATTTCTATTCAACATTTTACTAACGGTTCTGGCCATGAAATAAGGCAAGAAAAAGAAACAAAAGACATCCCAATTGAAGAAGTAAAATTGTCTTCAATCATGAATAATGTCATCATCTATGTAGAAAATCTGAGAGAATCTATTTAAAAAAATTATTAGAATAAGTGAGTTTATCAAGATTGCAGGATTCAAATACAGAAATCAATTGTATTTCTATATAGTAGCAATAAACAATGCAAAATTTAATTTTTTGAAAATATCATTTATAGGTATATCCACACAATGGAATATTATGCAACGATAAAGAACAATGATGAAGCTGTGAAACATCATATAACTTGGTGGAAGCTAGAACTTATTATGCTGAGTGAATTTAGTCAGGCACAGAAGGACAAATACTGTATAAGACCACTATTATAAGAACTCAAGAAAAGG
>NW_004444062.1:6591984-6641067 GCF_000243295.1 Trichechus manatus latirostris
GAGAGTTAGGAGCTGGTTGAATGTCCATGGGGAATCAGGGGCAGAGGGGAGGAGTGTGCTGTCGCAGAATGGGGTGAGCGGTTGGGGTCTCATAACAATGTATGTTAAAAAAAAAAATTCTGTATGGGAGACTAACTTGAAATGTAAACCTCATTTAATTACAACAATAAAAAAAACAAAATAAAATAAATATCATTTATAATAGCATCAAAATATGAAACAAGTAGTGATAAACGTGACAGAATTTGAGTCCACACAAAGGCATGTTGGAAGAAAGTCCTGGTGATGTACTTCCAAAAAACTAGCCACTGAAAACCTTATGGAGCACAGTTCTACTCTGACACACATGGGATCGTCATGAGTCAGAATTGACTCTACAGCAACTGGTACTGGTTTTATTTCACAGATTAAGAAAATGAGACCAAGAAAGTCTAATTAATTTACCCAAAGTCACAACATTTTTACAAACTGCAGAAGCAGCCTTCTCCTTTTGGGTTGCCTAATCCCAAATGTTAAGAGCTATGGCTGCTGACCAACAGGTCAGCAGTTTGAATCCACCAGGCACTCCTTGGAAGCCCTATGGGGCAGTTCTACTCCGCCCTCTAGGGTCACTATGAGTTGGAATTGAGTCAACAACAACGGGTTTACGGGTAATTCCAAATGTAAGTGGCTCCAACTGTTAGACCCTAGTCATAAATATTTTATAATGGCAGAACTAGTACTCTCATCTTCTTTTGGGTTGCCTTGTCACAAATGGAAACCCGATGGTGTAGTAGTTAAGAGCTATGGCAGCTAACCAAAAGGTTGGCAGTTTGAATCCACCCGCCCCTCCTTGGTACCGTATGAAGCAGTTCTACTGTGTTCTATAGGGTTGCTATGAGTCGGAATCAACTTGACGTCATCGGGTGTTTTTTTTTTTTTTTTTTGTTTGTTTGTTTGTACCTGTAATTTCATTTGGAAATAGTATTTTCTTTGTTACGCTAATGAGGCCATATCAGCGTAGGGTGTGCCTTAAACTGATCACTGTTGAGATGAAAAAGAGCAGACACAGGAGGAAGACCAACACTATTTGAAGATGATAGAGGCAACCAGTCTATTAAGCCCAGGAACTCCAAGGATGGCTGGCTAGAGAAGCTGAGACAAGGATTTTTCCCCAGAGCCAACAGAGAGAGAGCCTCCCCTAGAGCAGGTACCCTGAATTCAGACTTCTAGCTTCCTGTCTAAGGCTGTGTTCTGCAGAGGCCCAGTTTAAATGTCCCTCTTCTTAAGTCACACCTTACCCTCAAGGTTCTTTTTTCCGTTTGTATGAGCCCTTATCATAGAACTTGCTTCACTCTGTTATAATTGTCTGTTTCTGGGTCTGTTTCCTCCACTTGAATGTGAACTCCTGAATGGGAAATATTATGTCTTCTTCATCTGTTATCTCTACCACCAAGTAAATGCCTGGCATACAGTAGGTGCTGAATAAGTGTTTCTAAATGGGATGGTGGGGGGTTCTTCCTTATTTTCTGGATTGTAATTTATACTCTTATCATAATGTCTCTTAAATCAGGCTCTCTGGAAAAATAAGGAATCCTAGAACCATGCATAGCATTTAAGAGCTCAAAGGATCTCAGATATTTATAAATTGTGTTCTGCAAACCTGAGTCGCTTTCTTAGGAGTGACCTGCAGGGGCTGAGGAATATTCCAGTATAAACTCATTTTATGGGATGTACACTATTCCATTGTTGGGGCTTACTAAAAATTACTTTTAAAAATCCCCTTTTTTTTTTAGAAATTTAGATGGTTGGCAAGTTTTTGCTATCATTGCTGATACTAGAGTGAGCTTCTAGCATGTCTGACTAATGATTTCTACGATCCTTTTCAGTCTTTAAAGCCTATTATTAGGTACACTTCAACTCTGCCTTCTCCCACCCCACCCCACCCAGTTGACTTTGGTATCATTTTTATTCAAAGCCAAATAATAAATAGTGCATGGGCCAAATGATCTTTCACCTTGAGGTTCAGTAAGCCATGACCTTCCACTGGTTTTCAGACACACTCACCAGTGTCACCACAGAATATATGACCTCCTTGGTGCTCTCAGGGAGCTCCCTCAATCATTTGTCCAATCACCTCTACACAGCTCTGTCTCACCTCACTGATTTGGGTATAACACCAGAAAGAGTTACTAGGCTACAGGAGACAAAAGAAAATACTCAATGTGGGTTTAAAAAAAAAAAAAATTCACTTTCATACCATAAAGTAATGCATGTCCTTTATAGAAATTTTAGAGTGTTTGGGTAAGCAAAATGAAAAAAAAAAGAAAAGAAAAGAAATTACCAATAATATCATCTTTCAGAGTTAATCACTTTAAATTATTTCACATAGACCTTTCTAGTCTTCTTTCTGTGTGTGTGACCGAAATGGGATCATAGTGTTGTAGAGTCTGTTTTTTTTTTTTTTTCCTCCGTAAATCACATATTGAACATATTCCAATGTCATTAAAATTCTCCTACATCTATTTTTTTCAGATTTATCAAATTTTCTTCAACCATCTCCTACCATGGGGCATACAGATTGTTTCCAATTTGGAACCACCGTAACAAATTCTAAGGAGCCCTGTTGGCACAATGGTTAAGCACTCAGCTGCTAATGGAAAGGTTGGTGGTTCAAACCCGTCAGCCGCTCTGCAGGAGAAAAGGTCGGCAGTTCAAATCCAACAGCTGCTCCTTGGAAACCCTGTAGGGCAGTTCTACTCTGTCCTATAGGGTTGCTGTGAGTTGGAATCAACTTGACGGAAATGGGCTTGGGTTTTGTTTGTTTTTTTTGGATAAGGTCACTATCAGCCAGAATCGACTTGACGGCACATAACTACAACAATAACAAATCTACAGTGAGCATCCTTGTACCTGTAGCTGTAAGAATTGCTCTGGTAATTTCTTTAGGATAAATTCTTAGAAGTAGAACTCTAGGTTAAAGGGTATGTAAAAAATATGAGACAACACTTTTATCGGTATTCCAAGAGATATGATCTTTTAATTTAGGTTTTGTGAGAGACCGTCATTAGTACATACATCTCTTCTTGGACTTAGCTCTGTGCGAGTTCCTGGGTAATTAAATTATTATTTTTTTTTACTGTACTCATGATGACCAAGCTACAAATACGTGTAAGATGTAAATGAATCACACAACACAGATCTTTTCCTTCTACCAAAAGTCCCCAGTCGGCATTTCCTGCGGCACGTTTCACTCTAACTTAGTCTTGGTGGCTCCCCACGACTTGCCCTTCCTGTTTTCTGCCTCCTAGTGGATATGTGTGCTTTGAATCATGCTGCTGCCCCCAGATGGCTAGATCTCATTAGGCGAGATTCTGTCTTTATTAAGTCAAGGGGAATTTTCCACTGGCAAATCTTTCATTAGTTTTTCTCTGCCAGAGTTTGTAACATCTTATAATTTGGTCACCTTGGCCAATTTCATCAAGGTGTTTATATCTTATAGATCATTAATAAAGATTAAATGGGCAACACCTAAGCCTGACCTCCCTGGCCCCACCCAGTGCTCCACCTTATGTCAG
Organism: Trichechus manatus latirostris; assembly: GCF_000243295.1. Classification (NCBI taxonomy): domain Eukaryota; kingdom Metazoa; phylum Chordata; class Mammalia; order Sirenia; family Trichechidae; genus Trichechus; species Trichechus manatus. Next base: position 6,595,542 of record NW_004444062.1, read on the forward strand.
TTTCATGACACTTCTGTGCTTTCTAATTTACACCCCACATGACCACACCTTGACTTAAGACGCTGGACTCCATAGTCAGACTCCTCTTCGGTGCCTTAAGAGGTGACCACACCTACAAATTTGAAGTCTCCACCTCACATTTTATTCTCCCCAGGCTCTTAAATGACCCTTACACTGGATATCTTCCAGGTACCTTTCCATACCCAAGCTCCACCCTTCTCCAGCCTGCTCGGCAGCCCAGAAGGCTGACCGGTAGGGGCTGTCTCCACAGCCAACAGGGAACACTGTAGGATGTGGGAGGGAGAGGGCAGCATGACGTTAGAGTATCCTTTCGATCAGCTTCCTTCCTTAGGGTTTTTGCAAGATGGCTGAGCTGGCTCTCCACCGAAGGTCACTGTCCTGTCGTGGAGCTCTCTGCACACGGCTCTCTCTCACAGTCCCCATCCACACCCTCTCCTTACCGTTTCAGATCTAGGGGTAGTACAGCCCTGTTGTTAACCCACAAGCTTCCACCTCATCCCCTGTAGTTTCCCTACACCTTGACAATCCCTTGTAAATAGTGAATAGAATTGCTCCATAGGGTTTCCAAGGAGTTGCTGGTGGATTTGAACTGCCAACCTTTTCATTAGCAGCCCAATGCTTAACCTGTGCACCACCAGGCCCCATGATACGGCCAGGCCCGGGATAATGCTACCATGGGACCACACATGGCCTGGGTCCACCACCTCTGCTTTCAGGAAAAACTGTAATTAATATCAAAACCAGTTGCCATCAAGTCGATTCCGACTCACAGCGACCTCATGTGTGTCAGAATAGAACTGTGTTTTCAACAACAGATTTTTTCAGAACTAGATTGCCTGACCTTTCTTCCAAGGTGCCTCTGGGTGGACTCAAACCTCCAACCTTCAGTTAGCAACCAAGTGTGTTAACTGTTTGCACCATCCGGGAGCTGCAATTACATCAAATTCCTCCTAAAAGCAAAGTTCCTGTTCTTCTCTCAGATCCATAAATGTTTAGCTCTTTTGATTTCTCTTGCTTTTAATGTAAAGGAACTTTGAAATTCCCTTAACAAGATCTATCTCATACGTTCCAGCATTTTCCATTTATTCATTCAACAACTATTTATTGTGCCCCTGCTATGCGCCAGACACTGAGCTAGACACCAAGCACACATCTGCAAGCAGAGCAGATGCTCCGTGCTGTGAGGATAAACTGGAGCTGTGAAATCAGTAACCCTGGCTGTTCACAAAGGAGGTGCTTTCTGCAAACAGAGGTGCCTTTTGTTACATATTTTCCAACAGATTGAAGCTAGGGCCTCTTCCTTCTGGGAGTAGATTCAACATTTCATGACATCTTAAAAGAACTTCAGCTCTGGCCTTCCAGAACATAAGATGGAAGTGCAGCCTAACGTAAGGAACATTTTGGAAGAGAGGACAGCCTCATCGTCCTTGTATATCAAAGGATCAGCCTGGAGCACCCATGGGGACATCAGTCTTGCCATAACTGGAACCAGTGCAGTTACCTTCCCGCTGGTCTGCCCTGCCTCTGTTCTTCCTGTTGTTGTGTGCACTTGAGTCGATTCCAACTCATAGCAACCCTACAGGACAGAGTAGAACTGCCCCAAAGGGGTTCCTAGGCTGAAAGCTTTATGGCAGCAGATCACCAGGTCTTTCCTCTCACGGAGCAGCTGGTGGGTTTGAACCACCGACCTTTCGGTTAGTAGCTGAGCGATTAAACCATTGCACCCCCAGGGCTCCTTGTTCTTCCCTAGCTGGTAACATTTTCACACGTGGCCTGCCCAGGCCTGTTAGGCAAGGTATATTGGTCCCATGATGTTTGCAGCGATCACACTGGGTACCCTTTCTCCTTCCTCACATGATCTCACTCCCAGCCCATTTCTGCTACAGATTAAACCTTGAATTCTGCTAACTTCACTGCCACCCCCTCTGCACCTGTGAAATTGCTGTTTCTTCTTGATCTTCAAGGTTTTTGATTCTTTTTGCGTGTATTGTGTTTGTGTGGTAAAAACATATATAACATTTGCCAATTCAACCATTTTTACATGTATAATTCATTGACATTGATTATGTTCATCATGTTGGGCAACCGTCACCACTATCCCTTTCCAAATTATTCCGCCACCATTAGCAGAGGCACACGCCCCCTAAGCAATGACTCATCCTTTCCTCCTCCCTCCCACCCCTGCTAACCACTATTAAGCTTTGGTCTGTGTACGATGGCCTATTTCATGTGAGTGGAATCATAGAGTACTCATCCTTTTGTGACTGACTTACTTCACTCAGCATAAGGTTTTCAAGGCTCATCCACAGGGTCGCATGCATCTGGACTTCATTTCTCTTTATGGCTGAGAAATATCCCATTGTATGCATATGCCACATTTTGTATATCCATTTGTCTGCTGATGGGCACTTGGGTTGTTTCCATCTTTTAGCTATTGTGAATAGTGCTGCAATGAACATTGGTGTACCGGCCAGGTCTCTGAGTCTTGCTTACTCCTGATGAGTCTGACTTAGCTCATCCTCTGGCTTTCTGTATCCCATGCTGCCTTGAGGAGGATTCGCTCTTGGTTCTGGTCCCTTGAAGCTCTGGGCCCTCCTCCTTCTCCCCACTCACTCCCAAACCCTAAGAGTTCTTTTTCCAGTCAATTCCGTATTCATTTCTCTTCCTCAGAATGCTCCAACACCCAGTATTCTTCCTTTTCTTCTCTACACTTTCTTTTTTTGCCTTATCTCCTTTTCCTTCTCTGTCTCTTCCTCTCAAATTTCCTAAGAAGACCTATAGGAGCTCCTTGTTTTGAACAATAGATATTTTCCTGGGGAGTTTATGTAACTAAAGTTTATAAAATTTGAAATTACGCCAATGTACCTAAAATACAAATACAAATAAGTAGTAGTAGAAGTTTCAAATTACTATGTTTTCTACATACTGGGCACAGTACAAAGAGCTTAATGGGCAACACGGAATTGAATCCTTAGAGGAGCCCTTGAAATAAGTACTATCATTCTGCCCAGTTCGTAGTTGAGGACACTGAGACTGAGCCATATCATACAGCAATGGTAGAGCTGGGACTCCAGCACAGGTCAGCTTGATCCCACGTCCCAGCCTTTCTGCCTTCATGACTGCGCGAGTTAAAGGACTCCTACTCTAACTCCTTCTGAAAGGAGCAGGCTTCTGCAACTGAAATATTCCCTCCCCAGCCACCCATCTTGTAAGAGTAAACTTTTATATAATGAGCTTCCCTCAGCAGGGCACACCCATCCGCCTTTACTGGGTGGGGGAAGACTCACCAGGTGACATCTCCTATTTACTCTCCATCCGCTGCTGGTCCCTGCTGGGTGTGACCTTGGGTGGGGAGCCGCCCAAACCACCTCTTCACATCTGCTCACCCACACGTCCTCCCGAGGATAACTCTGGCTCCAGAGACTGCCCTTCTTACCGCCCCACCATTCATACGGGCAGCACACACTCTACTTTGACTAGGATTAGAGCTTCCAATTATATGCATCCCCTACATGGTCTGCATTTCTAAAAGGAAGGAATTTCTCCACGAAAAGGAGATGCAAATAGAGAAAGACCATGCACCAGTTACACTGAGTCATGCTCGTCCAGTCATTTATTAAACAACCATACACAGATTGTCAACAATGTTCCAGGCCAAGAACAAGGTGCTGGACTCTTTCTTCAAGGAGTCCATCCTGCAGCATCAGTAGAAGAAATCAAATATACTCAGTGTCCCTGTGCTAGACTGTATTATAATTTAGTAAATATTCAGTCTCCCGTCTCTCCGCATAGATCTTGCCCATAGATTTGGGGCTTGGCTATGTAAAATAATTTGGCCAACAGAATGTGGGTAGAAGTGACTACATGCTAGTTTCAAGTGAAGCCTTGAAGAGGTGCTGCAAATATCTGCCGGCTTTCTTGAACTCTTGCCCTCCAACATGAGAACACTGCCCACCAGCGGAGGTGCTCCTTCACCCTGGGTCTTGGAATAAGAAGACATATGGGGGCGACTCTGAGCCACAACACCCAACCCACAGCCACTGACAGGCAACATGAACAAACAATATATATTTGTTATTGAAGGCCTTTGGGACTTTGAGGATGTTTGTTACACAACATTATCACAACAAAAACTGACTAATCCAGTCCCATACAGAGCCACTTTCCAAACCTACTGTGTGATTTTTTTATGTTCTTTGAACTGAATTGAGTCCCTGGGTGGCATAAATGGTTAAGTATTCAACTACTAACTGGAAGGCTGGTGGTTGGAACCCACCCAGAGACACGCTGGAAGAAAGGCCTGGTGACCTACTTCCAAAAAATCACCACTGAAGATCTTACAGAGCACTGTTCTACTCTGACACACATGGGGTCATCATGAATTGGAATCGACTCAAAGGCAACTGTTGTTGTTGTTGTTTAATTAAATTATTTTTCCTGAAGGTCATGAGTTTCACTGATCTATCTAAGGTATTTGCAGGACTACTAGTTGGGCAAGGGAAGCTATCTGAACAAAATTTACTGATTCACATGTCATATAAAGTACCTGCAGAAACCTCAGATACCCAACACCAACCATTCTACAGAGAATATTGTTAATCACCGCTACTCACAGACACCTTATTTTCTATTCTTCATTATCAATTTCTAAAGTTAACATTAGCCACATCAAGGGAAGCACTTGCTTAAACACTCTGAAGGCTCTAAATGAGTTTAATGTTTACAATCTAAGACCAAGACAAGCCAGGAAGACTTATAAAGTTTGGAACTGTGGCTTTAGATTCCTTTCTAGTCATCCTCTGGTGCACTGTGGGTGTTTAATCGTGTTCTTTTAATTTCCTTTGGTTCAACAAGTATTTAGAGCATATTCTATGTGTGAGGCACTGAGGATACATAGGGGAGCAGGCATGGCTCCTACCAGCAGTTAACTAGTTGGCCATCTCACAGAAACGATAAGATGCGTACTCAAGTAACTATACTAAAAGACAGTATATATAAAGTATTTTAAGAGTGGTACCAAAAATTTGCTAAGGGTGGGTTCAGAAAAGAGAAGGATTATATCCAGTCAGAGGAGGTCAAGAAAAGAGAGCATCCCAAACAGAAAGAACAAAGGTGCAGAGGCTCAACAGAATAAAACATGGAGACATATAAGGAGAGATATATTGGAAAGACCTGAAATGGCCAACAGGGTGGACAGTCTCCAGTGCCAGGCTGGTGAGTTTATTGTCAAACCCAACAATGACCGAATGCTTAATTCAATCCAACACATCCATTCTGGCCACACCCTTCGCTAAACCAGACTTTGGGTTTTTCTGAGAATCTAAAAGTGATTAACAACTTTCATTTCTACAAAAACCAACTAAACGTAAAAGATGCCAATGAAAAGTGAGTATGACAGTGTGGTGGTTTCCATGAGTACAACCAAGAAGGAACACTCTAAGCAGCCTGCATATATCCAGAAAGAAGAAAAAGAAATTTTTCTCTGCAACTGGTACAATTCCAGGTATTTTCCACATTCTAGACTGACACTTCCGGCTGGGTAAAGAAGGATCGAGTAGTCCTGTGGCCTGCCTGGAACATCAGTGCCAATGTTGACAATGAGGTCTTGCCTCTCCAGGAAGTAGCATCCCGTAGGCTGCTCAGGGTAGGGCAGGGCCCTGCACACCACACCCTACCCCACCCCCACACCTCTTCCCCAGGCTGCACCTGGCCTCTGGCCTCACCTGCCCCACCTAGTTACACCCGTGACTCCAACTGTGGCCAGGAAACACATCACTATCAGGCAATTACAAAACTGAAGGAAGAAATTCAAGTAGTACCAGGTTCCAGGCTGGACTCAGCTGAGCTCCTCTAGCGCCATCTGTGTGTCTCCAGCTTTCTGCTCACCACACCCCACTGAAATGATCTGATCCCTATTGGACCATAAGCTGTGCTGTGTCTTTTTCTTTTGGTGTCCCAGTGCCTAGTCTATAGAGGGCACACGTTAAATAATAGCAACTGCTTCTTCATGTATTGAAATTATTTCTCTTTACCCGCACTTCACATATTATCTCATTTAATCCTTCCAGTAACCCAACACTATGGGGTAGGTATTATTATCCCCATTGTACCAATGAGGAACTTGAGACTCAGAAAGGTTAAGCATTTCCTCCAAGGTCACACAGCTAGAAAGTGGGGGAGCTAAGATCTGCCTGATTGCAAGGCCCATCTTATAGGAGCAGGTTTATATGCATTGAACTGAACTGGTTTCAGCAGTTTCATGCTTCCAGAGTAGGTAAGACTTAGAGTGCACTCCCCAGATCAAATAGTTTTGGGAGAAAACTTCCTTTGAGAGTTGACACTTGGGAAATCCATCCCAGGCTGGTGTATGGCAGAGACATACAGGACCTTTGTTTACTGTTCTTGTAATTCTGTTGAAAGCTAAATTTGAGCCTCCGTAAAGGCCTCGGTTACCAGGAATTTTCTCAGTTGTTCTGTAATTCTTTCACCAGTGTCCAAGACTAGGTGAGCATTTCCCCAAAAGCCAAGAACAGGGCGCTGGACAAGGGACACAGACTGTGCAGACCAGCAGATGGGCCTCACATGCCTGTTGGGCCTCAGCTGTGGCCTCAGCCACACATTCAGAGCACAGCACTGTGGGGAGAAGGGCAGCATCTGGCTCTGGACAGAACCTAGAGAGCTGGCTGGAGGGTCTGGGAAATTTGAGACTAAGGGTATTGGCCTATGAAACCTAAAGCGAGCGTTCAAAAGGTCATTTGTCTCACGGAAGTCTTTTTAACTCACTGGGGAATGAATACTACAACCCTTAGAGATTTTTCCAAGAAAGAAAATTGGGCCCCACTCACTGCCAGATTATGGCCCTCATCTGGTTTTCAGAACCATGTCCCACAGTCCAGTGTCCAGACACATCACGAGGCAGGTCTGAAATAGCCTGGTTTATTGACGCACTGACCCCAGGTCAGGAGCCAGAAGATAAAGAGTGTGACTCCAGGCTCTTACCTCAGGCTTGGGTAAGAGCTCACCAGGATCCGCCCACTAACACAAGTCTGAACAATCTGGTTCATCAGGATGAAATTATTTTCGTTTGCAGCCACACCCAATGCCCCACCTCAAGAAACAGCAGGTAGCAGCGTCAAACCTGGTTGTGAACCCTACCATAAAGCACGCACTCAGACTGGTGGGCCTCTAGCCAGACTCGAGAGCAGAACTTCTAAAGAAACCCAGGTAGTGGTAGGGGATGCCCTGACAGAAGACGGCAGTCACCAGGCCTCAAATCTCAAAGGTTTACAACCAGACTGTTTATGAAAAGGAGCACGTTAATTTTATGGATCACTCATCCACAATAAATTAAGAAAACTCAGCTGAGGTGCAAGAGTCCAGAAAGCTTAAAAGATGTATCAATCAGTAGGTTAAAAACTGTAGCTTTTTTTTTTTTTTTTTTAACCTTTGCCTAAATTTAGACTTTAAAGAAACTTGCTATTGTGTGTGGTCAAATGAATTCCAACTCACAGTGACCCTACAGGACAGACTAGAACTGCCCTGTAGGGTTTCCTAGGCTGTAATCTTTAGGGGAACAAATCACCAGGTCTTTTCTCCTGCAGAGCGGCTGGTAGGTTTGAACTTCTGACATTTCAGATAACAGCCAAGCACTTAACCATTGTGCTAGAAGGGCTCCTTTCTTAAGAAACTAGCCCTGTTAAATTAAAAGCTGGCATTTTCTCAAACAAGCCTGATGCTCATTAGCATCAGGTGAGTTCAGGGTAAGCACTCAGGTTATTAGGAAGGGAAGAACTGGACGTCTTATTGTGTCAGAATTCTAGGTGTACCTCTCTCTCCTCTCCCTCCCTCCATCGCACAAAGCAATAGAAAGTTGCAAGTGAGGTCACTCATTTGTATATTATCTCATTTTAAGAACTCAGGATAAATGTTAGAATGATTAATTTAGCAAACACATTGGAAAGAAATTTATGTTTGTGACTTTTGCTGAGTTAAACTGTTTTCAATTAACATCTCTGTTCAATTACACTGATTCAGAGACAGGCCTAGAATATTTATTTTTCTTTTCCCAGGAGGAACTGCTTCTTGTGCTTATTTCATTAACAACTACAAGTCCTGTAGTGCAGTGAATTACTTAATATGGCCCCTCTGGCCATAGTCTTTGTAACTCCCACCAAATGACTGGGTAGGACTATTCAAATGAGGTGTTTGTGGCCCACAAGGGGATTGGATAGCTTGCTAATAATGGAAGTAAGGTGCATGGCACCCTTGTGGGTGTGGGACCATGCAAATAAGGTGTATGATCCCTAACAAGGGGATTGGTCAGTTTTGCCACCCTGCTAGTCATAAAAGAGTAGTCAATCCCAGAGCAGAGGGGGACCTACTACCACCAAAAGAGAAGAGCTAGGAATGGACCATGTCCATTGGACCAGGATCCCTGTGCTGAGACCTCCTAGACCCAGGAGACAGAGAGAGAGCTGTAACACCAGAGACAGCTATAACACCAGACACAGTGAGAGACGGTAAGAAGCAGCAGTAGAGAAACTTTAGCGGCAGAGGTAGTCCAACCAGGAGACCGGCAGGAGTTGGTTCGGTGGGCTTACCTGGCCCACAGAGCAAGGCAGTTACAGTGGATGGTGGATGTGCTGACCCACAGAGTCAGAGAGCTGAGCACCTTTGAGCAGGAGGCTTCCTTGCGAAGTGAGTTGCCTCCGGACATTTGGTGGCAGAGTTAGGCTCACCACCCAGGAGAGGGCTGAGTGCCTTCAGGCCGAGGCTTACTGGAGGAGTGGAGTGCCTCCAGGCGCTTATCGCAGAGCTAAAGGAGCTTTGTAACACTTGCCCAAGCAGGGCAGAGGCGGAAGGGCAGAGAGAGGTGTGCCTGCAGGCACAGCTGAGGAGAGGCTGTCCTGATCAAAGAACTGTATCCTGAGCATTCCTGAACCTGAATGGTAACCTGTTACTTCCCTAATAAACCCCACAATCATGAGTATTGTCTGTGAGTTCTGTGTGGCCATCGCAACAAATCATCAGACCCAGCAGAGAAGTAGAGAGTGCTGTGGGAGGGACGGTTGGTGTCGGAACTGGTAAAAATGTTGGAGAGAGGAGGTATGTCTGACTTCTGCCTCACAGGAATCAGCCTTGGGCTGCTGATCTTGATTCTCCTTCCTCCTTGTGAAGTTAGAGGAGGTCAGACACCTCCCTCATCACACCATTTTTACAAGTCCAAAATTAATTGACTAATATGAGATGTCAGCAGGAGAAATTGGAACCAGCAGGTTGAACCCACTCTGGAATGTGGCACCAATCTTGGAAGAATTGATGATCATGAAAGACATAATTCTGGGATGCCCTCAAGACATCCTAAGTCCTGCCTGTGAGGCTCAAGTCACATCAGACATGGGGATAGGTCGTCCTAGCCTGGAGCTGATATTCAGTTTGCATGTTCTGATATGGCCAGGACTGCTGCCTACAGTTGGGCAGCGCACAGCCTGCGCAGCCATATAATGCAGGCCTGGATATCTCCTCACCAATTATTTATATCTAGTGTCATTTCTGATTGGCTGGTGTCCTTGCTGGTCATTAAACATTGTGACTATCACTCCATTAAGGCCTAAGACCCTGCTGGTTACAGAGGCTCACCCACTGAGGTCTATATGTTGCTGTAAAAAAATATTAGCATAGTACACTATGAAAACCCCTCTTGAAGATTGGGCCTGGTTGGCAAACAAACACAGAAAGCGTGCGTGTTCGTTAAGGTTGTGTGTCAGCTTAGCTGGGCCATGATTCTCAGTGGTTTGGCAATTATGATACAGTTTGGCAGTCGTATGATGATGTGATCACGTCCATGATGAGATTTGATATAATACGATCATCTCCATGATGGGATGTGCTGTGAGTAGCCAATCAGCTGAAAGTGAGTTTCCTTGGGGGTGTGGCCTGCATCCAATATAGGTGGACTCTCTAGCAAAGCTCAAAGGGGATTTTGCTTGCTCTGGATCGTGAAGCTGGCTCCTGTTCATCTGATCTCTGGTTCTTGGGACTTGAGCTAATGGCTTACCTGTCACCTTGACTGCCAATGTCTTTGAAGCCTGTGAGCAAGAGCCCTGCTATCTGACCTGCCTATCTTGGGTTCGTCAGCCCCTGTGGCTACATCAGTCAGGAAAAGCCTCCAGCCTGACCCACAGACTTGGGGCGTTCCAACCTCTACAACCACGTGAGCCACTTCCTTGATATAAATCTCTCTAGATAGTTATTTCCCTCTCCAGAAACCCTTGGGCCATGGCCCCTGGCTGGGATGGAAGGATTCCAGAAGGATCTGGGGTAGGGGCAGGCAGGCACTGTTCCCTGCACTCAGGTCATGAACCCCCCCCCCCCCACCCACCCCCACCTGTCACCACAGGTCTTCAGAGAACAAGGGATTCATGGGGAGACCCTACCCCTGCTGAACCAGGAGCACCTGCTGACCTCCATGGGGCTGAAGCTAGGCCCTGCACCCAAGATCCAGGCCCAGGTGGGCTCCGGAGGAAGGAGAGTCACTATGGGAGGAGTGGTAGCCTTGATGGGTGGGCAGCAGGGGTGGGGTAGCCCCAGGAAAGAGGGGTAGCCCCAAGGTGTTGGTACCACCCCCACCCCTTCCCCAGGGTGCCAGCCCACCCAGGCCTGTCTCTGCAGGTGACCAGGCGCCTGGGCTGAGTATTCTACATGGCCAGCTTCCCTGTGGCTCTGCCAGTGCAACCGCCACCACTGTGGCCACCTGAGCCGGAGCTCACCGCTGAAGAACAGTCTCGCTGCCCGGAAACGGCCGAGCCTCGCCGCAGTAGGAAAACGGGACTACCACCTTGCTCCCTGGGGCTGACGATCTCTCCCAGCCCGTGCTGAGCCCGGGTGCCCAGACCCCCTTAAGCGAGAAACTCTGTTGCAACGGCCCCTCCCCCCTCAGCTTATTTTTCCTTTTGGATTTGGATGCAAAAAAAACCACAGACGTTTTAACAGTGAGGAAACATGTGACTTAGGAAAGGAACAAGTTCCAAAGATTTTTGGGGGTGCTGTAGAGTTCAGCAGCCAGCCTCCGCCTCAGTTCCCTAAGGACCAGGTCTGAATGGCCGCCCCCCAGCAGTCTCAGAAAAACCAAAGACAGGAGGCACAGAGGCTGCTATGGATCACGTGGGCGCCGGCCAGGCCCCGGCTCCCCTGGAACTGCGGCTAGTCCTGCTTTGAGGCCTTGCACAACCTCCAGTAAGGGGAGGGCAGCTTCCTTCCCCAGGCATGGGGGCCGCAGTGGGCAGCCTCTGAGGTGTGTCCCGCCCCAGGGGCGCTGGCAGAGGGAGTGGCCCAGCTTCGGTTACGTTTGGTCTTTCATGTTGTAAAAATAAAGTCCTGTCCTATGGCCTTGCCCACTACTGGCCGAGGCGGCCTCAGTCCTCGTGGGAGAATTGCAGGTACTCGAGCTACTCCTGCTGCCCCTGGGCCAGCAGCTGCAGCTCCCCTGGGGCCCAGACCTGCCTCCACGTCTGCATCATTGTTCCCAGAGCCCAGGTGGCGCAGTGGTTAAAAGCTTGCGTGCTAACAAAAAGATCAGCAGTTCAAATCCACCAGCTGATCCTTGGAAAGTGCTCCAGCTAAGGGGCACTTCTACTCTGTCCTACAGGGTTGCTATGAGTCAGCACTGAATCCATGGCACCCAACAACAACACATAGATACTTACACTCTTTATAGGTTTTGCTTCTCTAGAGAACCAAGCCCAAGACAGCGTGTTATTTGTGTGAAAATAATATAAATTTTGTTCACTGTCCCTTACCACTTGGGTCTTGCTTAAAGTATCCCTGGCAAATGTTTCGGAATCTTTCTTGTTAGTGAAAAAGTGACTCCAGCAATGTCTAATTGTCCCAAGACCACACATATAGCCATTGCTTTGATCCTGAGCAGTTTATCCATGTCTTGGCTCATGAGGTATCACCTCTTACAGGAAGTCTTCCCTAATATTCTCTCCATCCCCATTTTCTTGTTCTGTTCTCCCATAACCCTCCATGCAAATCTCTGTCATTGCACAAGCACTTGTTGGATAATTACCTGTTTATGTGCCCATCAGCTCTTCCACATTTCCCACCCTCCCCTTCAGAGGCAAACATTGTTCTCAGGTCTATGTTAAACATCCCCGCTCTATCCTTGTAGTCGCTCCACCTATATATGATTCTGAAACAACACATTTAAGGAGAAAGCAAAAACTGTTATGTCAGGGCAGTTGCCACCATTAGGAGAATGCTCTCAGAGACAAAATCTGGCTCCAGTTTCCTTAAGAATTTACAGATTTAAAATTACTGGACAATTCAGTGGGCAAGGTCATGAATAAACCTGAGAAACATAAGAATCCCAAAGTTAAGACACCTGGCAGGGCTGTATATGGACCATGGCACCATACCAACAAGAAATATGGATGGAGGCAGTAGGTGGTATGGTATCTTCTGGTCTACTTCCAGAAGTGTAGACAGAACATTTCTGTGAGATGAATTGAGTGTTCTCAGCTGATCCAGACAGCAGGCCATGGAAGGAAAAGCATAAACTTCACCAGCACATGGTCAAGATGGGACAAACACATATAAAAATCCACGCCAGTTACAATGACAGTGGGATCTTTGAGATGATGGCCCTTACCATGTCTCTAGGTTATCCTGCTCCAATTTGGGCTGGGTGTCATTCATCATCTGGGGCACAGACATCCTCTGGAATTTCCTTTAACTAATATTGTCCTGGATTCTCTCTCTCTCTCTTATGCTGCATCTCCGTATTCATTTTCTTGGTTTACCCTCTCATTTTGAAGGCATACACTTTCCACTTGTTTCCTAAGAGAGCATGGAAGGAAAACTTTTGAGATCTTTATCTTAAAAAAATATCTTTTTTTTTTTTTTTTAACCCTGGTACTTGACTGATAATTTGGCTAGGTATAGACTGGGGATAATTTTCCTTCAGAATGTTGAAGAAATTGCTGTATTTTCCCCTCACTTCCAATGCTGCTACTGAGAATTCTGAAGTCTTTTTGTACTCCGTATCATTTGTACGTGGATCTTTTTTTTGTTTGTTTTTGGCATGGACACTTGCGGAATTTTGTTTGTCCCCAGTGTTCACAATGTATTGGTATGGATCTGATTTCATTACTTTATCCACTGTGGCCCCTTAAATGTTGCAACATGTGTCCTTCTGTTCCTTGAACTTTTCTTAATTTTGATATTCTTTTCTATATATTCTCTGTTCTTTCTTTTGGAATGTTAATTAAATATTGGACAAGTCCTAGACTTTCTCTAGTGTTCCTATCTTTTCTCCTTTATTTTCTACCTCTTTTTTCTTTCTACTTGCAAGCAATTTACTCATCTCCCCGCCCCCCACCACCTTCTGGTCCTTCTGTTGAGTGTTCTTTTCTAATTTCTGCTTTCATATTTTCAGTGCCCAAGAATTCATTTTTGTTTTATTCTCTAAGTATTACTTTATATCATTTTTATTTTCTCCAAGTATTTTTTCTCTGCTTTTTTTTCTTTTTTCCGTTTCTGTGTTTTGTTTTGTTTTCTTTACTCTCTGTTTGCTGGTCTTGATCATTTTCTTCCAGGTTAGAGGTTTTTCTCTAGTGTCTGGTAATCTTTGGCTCTCTGCTCATGATTAAGAGTAGGGAAGTAAAAAAATCGACTGCTAGCTCTCAGTTCACGGGTGAGGTTTTGGGCTTCAAACTGGGAGGAGATGAGAGGGCTAATGATTGAGGATACATCAATAAAGTTATTGGTAAACATTTTGTTTTGGACTGGTCAGAGTCCCCAGAGAAGTACCTTTAATCTCCTGCCTGGAGAGTGAGGATTTGGCTTCTGGGATCTGTACCATCAGTGTTCAATTTGCATACAGTCATTTAATCCCCCTATTTGGGGCATGGTATCCATCTACCGGAGTCCCTGAGTGGTGCAAACAATTAATGCATTTAGCCGCTAACAAAGAAGTTGAAAGTTTGGGTCTACCCAGAGATGCCTCAGAAGAAAGACCTGGGGATCTACTTTCAAAAAGCCAGCCATTGAAAACCCTGTGGAACACAGCTCTACTCTGACACATATGTGGTCACTATGAGTCGAAATCAACTTGATGGCAACTTATTTTGGATCCATCCACCTGGGATCTCCCAACCATCAACATTCTGTTTTTACAAAGAATAAGCCTCCAAACACCTTCCAGGAACAGGATGAGTAGACCCTCAGAGGTATGGATTGAGGGAAGGGGATCTAGGGATCTAATTACTTCTTGTATTAGCCCCCTTCACCCGCAGTTCCAGAAGTACCTATGCCTTTTGTGCAGTTTAGTTGGCAGCTTTCCCCGCTGCCATTTGGGTTATGGCTTTTTACGATCTGCTAAATCAGTTATTGTGTATCCATGTGTTGTCCAACTTCCAAAATTGTGTTACTGCTCTCTCCTATTCTGGACTCCCTTTTCCTGTGAGTTTATGCTTTAAAAAATATTCTTTGCTGTAATTTTAGTAGCGTTTGAGAGGAAGATAGGTAGGCTGAATCTATCATCTTAACCTGTAGCCAAAACACATACACTTTTTAGGTCTATAAATCCAAGATTTCCCAATAAGGTATTAGGAATTGGGTCCCTAAAATAAACTTTAAAGGCTTCAAAAATTATTAGTATAGTTTTAAAGAACATGAGAATTCAACAAACTTGAAATACAAATTAGAGTTCCTAAACCATTGACAAAAACTGTGTTTTGAACTTCATAGGAACCCGGAATGTTCTTTGTGATGTCCAGAATAGACTGATCAGCTTTTTAATTAGAGAGTAGGGCTATATTGTGATTGTAGTCAAAAACCAAAGCCAAACCCGTTGCTGTCAAGTGGATTCTGACTCATGGCAACCCTATAGCCAGCAGTGAGAATAATTGTGTGTCTGATCAAGCTCAAATATGGAACAATTTTTCATTCCAACACAGTTGGAAATTGGGAAAGGTCATTAGGATATCATACACACACACACACACACATACTCACAAACCAATGACATGAGTTATTGACCTATTTGATTAGCCATTGTGGTTGTCTCATTCTCTTGAGAAAATAAAATTGTTGAACCATTCTTTGCAGGAAGTAGAGGAGAAGCACTTAGCTCTCAGCTTAGTTTGCCCCGCCCTAATGTTCATGGCCTTTTTACTCATTTCTTAGACCCCTACAGCTGCCACAGACATCAGCATCCCATAACATCCATCCAGGGTATTCCTGTATAGCCTTCATGTAGTTCATTCAACCAATATTTAATGAGTACCTACTATGTGCTATGTGGAGAAAATATTGAAGTTGTCAAGGATTTCATTTTACTTGGATCAACAATCAACGCCCATGGAAGCAGCAGTCAAGAAATCAAACAACATATTGCATTGGGCAAATCTGCTGCAAAAGACGTCTTTAAACTGTTAAAAAGCAAAGATGTCACTCTGAGGACTAAGGTGCACCTAACCCAAGCCATAGTATTTTCAATCGCCTCATATGCATGCAAAAGCTGGACAGTGAATAAGGCAGACAGAAGAAGAATCGATGCATTTGTATCGTGGTATTGGCGAAAAATATTTAACATACACATGAACTGCCAGAAGAACGAACACATCTGTCTTGGAAGAAGTACAGCCAGAATGCTTCTTAGAAGCGAGGATGTGTTATTAGGAGGGACCAGTCCCTGGAGAAGGACATCATGCTTGGTAAAATAGAGGGTCAGCAAAAAAGAGGAAGACCCTCAATGAGCTAGATTGACACAGTGGCTGCAATAATGGACTCAAACATAACAATAATTGTACAGATGACGAAGGACTGGGCTGTTTTGTTTGTTGTACATAGGGTCTCTATGAGTCAGAACCAACTCAATGGCTCCTAACACCACCACCAGGTATTAGGCATAGTTCTAGGTAAAGAAGAAACAAAATAAAGTCCCTGTTTTCATAAAGCTTTTATTCAAGTGGATGGTAAAATACAGTAGCAAACATATATGTAGTAAGGGTCAAGAACTAAGAAGAAATTTAAGAAGAGTAGGGGACAGAGTGACAAGAGACAGAGTGTTTCTGGGTAGAGCATTGAGGGAAGTCCTCTCCAATAAGTTGACTTTGAATATCTGGAGAAAGAGCATTCTAGGAAGAAGGAATTGAAAGTGTAAAGTGGAACTTCAGGCAGGAGCATGGCTGACATGTTTAAGAAACAGTAAGGAGGTCAGTGTTGTTGTTTTGTGCCATCAAGTCAGGGCTTACAACCGGTTTAAATTTGCATTTCTAACAAGTTTCCAGGAAGTTATACATAAGAATCACCTGGGGATCTTGTTAAAATGTAGATTCTGATTCAGTATATCTGGGGGTAGAAATGCAAATTCTCAGTGGGGGAACTTGTTAGAAATGCAAATTCTCGGCTGGACTTCGAACCAGAGCTAACCAGTTTGAAGCCCTATCAAGTCCATTCCAGACTCAGTGACTCCGTGTGACAGAGTAGAACTGCTCTATAGGGTTTTCTTGGCTGTAATCTTTACGGGAGCAGATTGCCAGGCCTTTCTCTCATGGAGCTGCTGGGGCGGGGGGGTTGAACAACTAACCTTTTGGTTGGCAGCCAGGCACTTAACCATTGTGCCACCAGTGCTCCTTGGAGGTCAGTGTGAAGGGGAGAATAATAGGAGATGAGATCAGAAGGTGGGTGGGTAGATTATGTAAGGTTTTGAAGGCAATGGAAAGAACTACCGATTTTATTCTGAGAGATACAGGAAGCCACTAGAAGATTTTGAACAGGGAATGACATGATTTGTCTTACTTTGTAAAACCATCATCTGGCTCCTGTGTTGAGAAGAGAGTATGGTGGACCAAGCAAGGGAAGAAGCAGGGAAAACCATTAGTGTCTACCTCAATAATTCAGGCAAAAGATGATGGTGGCCTGGAGCAGAATAACAGCAGCAGAGGTAGTGAAAGGTAAATAGTTGGATGAAGAGTATATTCTGAAAGTATAGCTGATAGATTGGATGTAGAATTTGAAAGAAAGACAGCGATCAAGATGACTGCAAGATATTTGGCCTGGGAGGATGGATCTGCCATATATTAAGACAGGACAACTGAGAGAAGCAGGTTTAGATTGGGCAAGGTCAAGAGTTTGGTTTGGGACATATTAAGTTTAAGATGTCCATTAGACATCTATGGGAAGATTTAAATAGGCAATTAGATATAAGAATCTGAGGAAAGACGAGAAGGCAGGAAAACTGGACAAATGGAAACAGGGAACTTGGGGTGGAGAAGGGGGGAGTGTTGACACATCTCTGGATTGGCAACAAATGTCACAAAACAATTTGTGTTAACTGTTTAATGAGGAACTAATTTGCTCTGTAAACTTTCACTTAAATCACAATTAAAAAAAAAAAAAAGACCATTAAAAAAAGATAAAAGAATCTGGCATTCCAGAGATAGATACAAGATGGACATATAAATTTCCCTCTTTGTCCCTGCCCCATGAAGGGGCCCAAGTGGTCTGAGCTAAACGAGGAAGGAAGTTTTAAAGAGGCAGCAGGGACTTAATAGCCCACAATGGGAATCCAAAAGCTTCTTGCAAAATAGGTTTTTATATGTTGTAGACAGATTGAAACTTTAGATTCATGGTCAACAAATTTAGAAAGACTGGCCTAGCTGATTCCAGAGTGAATAGAGCAAAAGACCAGAGCTTGCAGAATTTACAGCCCCAGGAGCAGAGGAGCCCACCAACCCCTCCCATGTGCATGCATACACACACACACCCACACACAGCTGATATACCCACCCAATTCTCATTAAGAGAACAAATATTATGAAGGTGATTCTTTCCAAAGCCAGAGGGTTATAAACTAAATATGCCTGCCCACTCTCCACAGCATACAGCCAGTAAAAATGCATACACACATACACACATGAATACACACCATTTCAGGCAAAGAAATGAAAGCAACTGGGGGTTGGGAAAGGACTTAACATTGTTTCTGGCAGGAAGAGAAGTTCCAGAGAAATTGATCATCAGAGTTTTCATTTTCTTGCTCAAATTTAAGCTGACTTCATCCAAAACTAATAATTTGGCAAGAGTCGCTCTACAGACTGTCTGCCAGTCCCCCACTGGGTGCAGAAAGAGTTTGAGGAGTAGAAAACTAATATTTGCTGGAAGAAAAGTAGACATTTTAAAAGAAAAAGGCCTGGTTTCATTAGCTGTGCAAAGCGGCCTCTGCTGGGGTAAGATGTGGCTAGCCATACACTGCACGCCACCCAGGCCCTGGGGCCACACAGTCAAAGAGACTTTTATATCAAACACTGAAAGGCTCTGCTGTGACAGGCCTCCCTTTGGGAGGAAACAGGGGCAAAAAGAACTTCTTCCTCAAACCGGAGCACGGAAGGCAGGACCCCTTCCCTACTCTCCTGAAAAAGTCCTGTTCTGGGTGATGCAAACAGTTAATACACTTGGCTGCTAACCAAAAGATTGGGAGTTCGAGTCCACTCAGAGGTGCCTCGGAAGAAAAGCCTGGCATTCTCCTTCTGAAAAATCAGCAATGGAAAACCTTATGGAGCACAGTTCTACTCTGACACACATGGGGTTGCCGTAAGTAGGAACTGACTTGACAGCAACTGTTTCTGTTTGTTTGTTTGCTTGGTTTGTTGGTTGGTTTAAGTGAAAAAACAGGTATTAGAAGTCCAACAAGGAGCCCTGATGGCACAGTGGTTAAGTGCTTGGCTGCTAACTGAAGGTCGGTGGTTCAAACCAGCAGCTGTTCCATGGGAGAAGGATGTGGCAGTCTGCTTCCGTAAAGATGACAGCCTTAGGAACTCTATGGGGCAGCTCAACTCTGTCCTATAGGGTGGCTATGGGTCAGAATCGACTCGACGGCAATGGGTTCGGGTTTAGAACTCCACTACCCAAGTAAATACTGGGCGCACAAATAAATACATCTAATGGTTAACATGAGGTGCAAATGCTATGGGTAACATGAGTTAATTCAGAAAGAAAACAAATGTAATCATGCCATTAATTATTGACTTGAAATCTTCACCCCCACAATAAGCTCAATACTTAGACTTTCTTCAGAACAGTAATAAGGGAGAGCAGCCCCAGGTTGAGCTCTTAGCAGCTTTTTAATCAGAGAAGATTGCCAGCCCAGGGATTTAACATTGGCAATTAAGCTTAATGAGCTAAATGAATTCACTGGCCCAGTGTATTTCCATAAACTCTATATTTAATATTGCCGTAAATTGGAATTGCATTGCACAAAGGCAGCTGAGTTCTAACTGCTGCAAAGAAAGTTCACATTGAACTTGGCAGGCCGAGGCAGGGCGCTTTGGCAATGCCACAGATTCCAACTGTAATTCCTTCAGTCCACCCTCAGGATTTCATTCTCTAGAGGATGGATTGGCAGCAGGAATGCCGCTCTGTGATTGATTTATTAGCTCCAATACCTTATTTACAATTTTACGGGGTATTGTACCAGGAAGAGAAGACAGTTCCGTGGAAGTGAATCAAGTTTCATGTGTTTTGAAATTTTCTGCTAACCTTGTAAACCTCTGCCCCCACACCAGTTATTTTTTTTGGAGTTTGTATAAGGGAACTTAAGAAGAGCTGGTTTGGAGTATATAACTGGGCAAAAATATTTTTTGTTGCTTTTGTTTTGTCCCCCTCCTCCCCTTTTTTATCCCCCCAAACTCAAATCACCTTTGTCCTCTGGGCCTCAAAACAAATGGGAAGGACTAACTTAAAAAAAAAAAGGTGGGGGAGTGAGGGTGCATCTTCAGGGAATGTCTTGGTCTGTTGCACTGACTGTAGGCTGAACAAATGTTTGTGTCTATAAGCACAGGGTCTGGTCATATCTTCTAGGACCTAAGGGAACATTCTAATCATTGGCTCAAAAATGTCATTGGCCCTCCTGTTTCCAAAGGAGTAAAATCTAAGGTCTTCCACTTGTGGTAGTTGCCGTTGAGTAGCTTCCAACTCATGACAACCCCATGTGTGCAGAGTAAAGCTGCTCTATAGGGTTTTCAAGGCTGTGACCTTTCAGAAGCACCTCTGGGTTCAAAATGCCAGACTTTTGGGTTGTAGTCGAGTGCTTAACAATTTGTGCTGTATTGGATTCTTATTTACCTTTCTAATCTTCCACTACATCTTCCCCCCCAATTTTTTCAACACTACCTACCCATATACATAATCACTCACAGCCCTCCCCACTTCTCTGCTCTTTGTATTCCTGCCCACCAGCAAACTCTCCCAAACACACATGCGCACACACACACACACACACACACACACACACACACACACACACATTATAATGAGCATTTACCAAAAACCTCCCCTGTGCCAGATGCTGAGCTAAGCATCATCTCACAAAATCCTCCAAAGAATTCTATGGGGTAGGTATTATGTAATATCCCCACATTACAGGTGAAGAAACAGAGTCTTAGAGACCTTAAGTGGTGCCCCTAAGGCCACAAAGCTGGTAAGGGTTACAGCAATGGGGCTTGAAAACTATTAACCTCTATTCCGTCGTCCAACTTCCACAAATCTGCTCTTCAAAATAATGTTTTATTTTATTTACTTATTTTTATTAATTCACCACCTATGATGACTTTCCAGATGTCTCCCATTAAAATTCACCTTCGATTAAAATTCTCTCACCTACATTCCCTTTGTATTTTGATTTAACCTCTAATATAACATTTAACAAAATCAGTTTTATGTCACAATTAATGAGTATAGAGCTTCCCTAAGGATACTGAGCACAGACTACGCTAATGCATTTATATGTCCCCCCAAGAATGTGGGAGAAAGACCTGGTGATATTCCATAAAGATTACAGCCAAGCACACCCTACGGGGCAGTCACATGGGGTTGCTATGAGTCCAAATCAACTCGACAGCACCCAACAACAACAACAATGCCTAGCATCATGCTTTGCACATAGTAAATATTTATTGACTCCACTAGAAGAAAAAAATGCCTAAACCTCTTCAATAACGTAAGCATGCCAACAGAGAAAAACGGGAAGACCTCAGTCCACATCACTTTTTGTTTTAGACCTTTCCCCTTACTGTTGAGCAAGAGCCAGAACAGTTGAAGATCAGCACCCTGATCAATCCTGCTTATTCTAGGATAAAGCAGAGAGGTCTGGGAGAAATTCTAGGAGTCCAGCAGCCCAATATGGAGTTTGATGGCAAAATCTAGGAAGTCTGAGTTATTTCATCTTGTCTTTCCACCATAACTCCTCCTTTTGGTGTTGTTTGTTTTTGTAATCCAGAACATCAGCAAATACATTTTGTAAGGTCAACTCTTCCATCAATGACTAGACCCAGCCTAGGGACAATTAACCCACCCAGCTAACTTTATCTAACCAAACTCAGAGCAACAACTTAAAAATGGGCACACTGAAAAAACAAACAATAAATATTACTTATATAAAACTACACCTGTTGTCTTCGAGTTGATTCCAACTCACAGCAATCCTACAGTTCAAATAGAACTGCCCGATAGGGTTTCCAAGGCTGTAAATCTTTATGGAAGCCAATTGCCACATCTTTCTCTTGCCAAGAGGCTGGTGGGTTCGTATACACACATATATATATACCAATAAATATATCTTACAAAGAATAGAAAGTAAAATAGAGGAAGGAGAAGCAGAAAACTTATGTCAAGAGGCTATATAGTATAAGGTTAGTAGTATAGGTTTATTGGGAGCCCTGGTGGTGCAGTGGTTAAGAACTACAGCTTCTAACCAGAAGGCTGGCAGTTCAAATCCACCAGCTGCTCCTTGGAAACCCTATGGGGCAGCTGTACTCTGTTCTGTAGGGTCACTATGAGTCAACATGGACCCAATAGCAATGGGTTTTGTATAGGTTTACTGAGGCTGTTCTGAGTTTGCATCCAAGCTCTACCACTTCTTAACCATGTGACTCTGGGTGAGATATTTAATTTCTCTGTGCCTCAGTTACCTCATCTAAAAATAGAAAAAATGGTAACTCCAACATCATAGACCTTTGTGAGGGTTAACCATGCTATTATGTGCTAAGTGCTTACTATAGTGTCTGGTACATAGTAAACTTTCAATGAGTGCTTTTATGATTATGACCAATATTCTCCAAGAGTTGTGTCTATGGAAGAGTAGGGAAAACAGGGTCTTTGAGTTAGAAGACCTGATTTAAATTCCAGCTCTGACATTTACACGGGCTGTGTGATCTTGGGCCAGTCCCATTACCTCTCTAAGCTTTAATTTCCTATTTTCTAATCTGCATTTGAACTCTGTCATGGATCTCTCAAGTCCTGCCCTACTTCTAGGGATGGGTAAGACCTTCCTTGTCAGTCTTCCTCAAATTCTCTCCCTGGGCTCCAGGTAATTCTGTACCAACATCAGTTGTCCTGTTTGGATATGGTACAGGCCCCAAGAGTAAAATCATCATTTCCTGGCTGCTCTCACTGGATGGGTCAGTTTGCCTGAAGCAGATTCACCAGCCATTGTCCGAACTGAGTCTACGCATTCATGAAGAACAGCTCCCTCACCTCATTATACAGTACCCAAGTTGGGGTTCTTAGTGTAAGTACCCCTCACCCAATGGCTCTGGTTATACATAACTAAATTTGCTATGACCTTACTCTAAAAACCTAGCTACTAAACAGGAGCCACTTGAACAGCCCAAAGGCTGGATTCTTAGCCCTCATAATCTAAACCTTCACAATTATTCTCAGGTGCCCAACAAGTTAATGTTTCTGGTTTGAGGCACTCCCTCCAGAACTCAAAAGATCATAAACATTTTCAAGTTCAAGTTGCCACCTCCAAATATCTCCCTCAATTGTCTTGAATGACTCTTCTCTCGGGGAGCCCCTCACATCCTTTCAGGATGCTATCATTACAATATTATTCACAAACATATTTAATGTCTGAATACTGTGAAATTAATGGTCAAAAAAGTATGACCAAGAGAAGAAGAGAGATACTTCCTGGCCTCCAAACTTTCCAAATAAAAAAGGAAAGGATTCTCTACCTTGGACCTCAGAGTCTGTGCATGACAGTGCTTAAAAAAAGAAAATACTTTGAGGAAAATTCTTCTGAATCTAAAATTTTATGCTCAGCCAAACTACCATTAATATTTACCTCCCATGTATCTTTTCTGCAAAAATTAATAAAGACTATATTCCAGCAAAATGAGAGTGAAAACACATTTTTAAAAAAAAGAAGAAAGAAATTGGGAAGGGAAACTAACTCAGCAGTTCAACATAAAGAACTTCCAGAAAGTTGATTGTGCAGCAGGCCTAGAAATTAACTAGTCAGGCACAGAGAGGCTAACTTGCTCAAGATCACACCACTACTGTTGGCAGAGCCAGGATTCAGTGCAGGGGCCCATGCTCTTATCCATTCCCCCATATGTTGAGGTGATACATTCAATATCATAAGCTTATCAATTTTGTCAAAATTTACATATATATGTGTATATCTATATTTAATGCAGTATGGAATTGAATTTCAAAAAAATTTTTCTTGGAATTGGATGAAACAATTTAACATATATATGGAAAAAGAGATGTGGCAGAAAAACTAAGAAATATGAAAATGCGAAATTTGCCTTATCAGATAGTAGAATATATTATAGATTTACTATATTCAAATCAATAAAATACCGGCATCCAAACCAAACTCGTTGCTGCTGAGTCAAGTCTGACTCATAGCAACTCTACGGGACAGAGTAGAACTGCCCCCTAGGGTTTCCAAGGAGCAGCCAGTGGATTTGAACTGCCTAACTTTTGGTTAGCAGATGAGCTCTTAACCATTATGCCACCACGGCTCCAAATATTGGCATAGACATAGACAAATAGATCAGTGCCACAAATAAGAACACAGAGATCGATCCCAGCACATATGAGAATTTAATGTGACAAAGCTGGTAGTCGTACTACATGTGAGCAGGATGGATTATTTAATAAATGGTACTGACAAAACTGGTCATCCATTTGGAAATAATATTATTATAACTCCATCTTAAATCATACACATAACTAAATTCCAGACTGACTAAAGAAAATATTTTAAAAATACAAGATCATTTAGGAGACTACATATAAATCCGAAGGTTGACAGATACCTTCAAAACAGAGATTGAAAATCAGAAGAAGCTTGAAAATAAAAGTTAAATGTATTTAACAACATAAACATTTTTAAATATTTATGGGCAAAAAAAGTTTGTGGGCAAAAAAAGAAAAATGCCATAAACAAGAGTAGTAGAAAAATAATATATTCAGTATAAAATTTATAATGCATATGACAGGCCAAAGATTAACATCTATAATACAAAAAGAAGGTTTACAAATTGGCAAGAGAAAGGCAACTCATAGAAAAATAGGCAAAAGATAATAAATGAGCGATTAAAAGAAGGGCTAATGCAAATAGCCATATTATTTAAATTAATTATGGTCAGGGAAATACAAATTTATGTAAATATATATGTGTATATACGTATTTTAACTTTACTCTCATTACATGCCAAAAGGTTTTTTAATTGATCACATGAAGTGTTTGTAAGATGTATGAAATCGTGCTTTCATATAGTGCTAGAAATATAAATTGCCACAGCCTTTTTGGAAAACAATCTGACTACGTGTATTACCTTCTACCCTTCAATCCTACTCCTGGGAATCTGTCAGACAAAAATAAAACCACCGGTAAAAAGGACATGTGTACAAGAATATTTATTGTAACCTTGTTTGTAGTGGCAAAACCTGGTTAACAATGCCCATCAGTAAGGGAATGTCAAATAAATTATGTAGGTACACACAAAACAAGATTTTCATAACCATTAAAAGAATGAATTAGAGCTGTATCAACTTGCTTGAGGGTATTTCCAGGAGGTATTATTGAATGAAAAATACAAGTGTGTATAATATTAACCAATTCATGTAGAATAAATGACAAATCTTCATTTGTATGATTACATGTGTATGGAGAAAAATCTGGAAGAGTATATCTTGATTGCTAATATGTGTTACTTGGCGGAGGCTAGGGTCTATAGGTGATGAATGAGGAGAGATGAAGAAATGCTCAGGAGTGTCAAGCACAAAATGACTAGGAAAAAAAAAACATGTACTAAGACACTAATTTTTTTATTTAAAATTTAAGTTGAAAAAAAAAAACAAAAACTAAGAACAACCTTTGACCATTTTGGTCTCATTGTCAGGGAGAAGACTGCCCTGTAGGCCTTGTCTAGGATGGATCCCTCCTGTACATGTATGGACTAGCACCCAGAACTTCTCAAAGCTCTGTATTACTTGTGGTGAGAAAGGATTTTGTTTTACACTCACCTCTCCTCTTATTCCTTCCCTTTCTCCAAATTCCACTCCTCCACCTTTTTAGAGTAAAGAAATAGAGACAATGTGAGCATAGTAACATAAGTTATGTAATGAGAAGCGATCAATATTAGCAGTACAAAGGGTTATTCATTTTTTTAGAGGTACATTCTGAAGAATATGATGCCACCTTAGAAGACAGACAAAACCCAAAGATCAGATGCTGATCCTAGAATTTAAAGTCAGAGGCCTGGGAGCAAAAGAGATAGGAGACACAGGGAGGGAAAGAAAGAGATACCTGGGGAGATTTCTATTTCTTACTGTATAGTGGACTGGAGATCCAGAGTAAGCCTCCTACTGAAAAAAACTAACATGCCGAATAAAACATTTAAAAATTTATCATTGTAAATGCATCACCAACTTAGTAAGAAAGAGGAGAATCCTCATAGACCAGAAATAAAAAGTAAAGGTGAGAATTTAGATAGGTAATCCACTCTGATCTTGGGGGCTTAAGCCAAACCCCATTGTCACTGAGCTTCTGTTTTGACAGAGAGAATTCAAAAGCCAGAACTCATTCAAGATATGAAGTATAAGGAGACCGCCTCACAGATCTGGGTGCTCAAAGACCAAAACTGTCACTGTTAGGATAAACTAGAAACAAACCTTCCCTACAGAAGAGGACTGAAAGAAAAATTGCCTGTCTTGACCTCAGCACTGGGTGAAGGGAAAAAAATTCCACCCTGAGAATTCTTAACCACAAGTAGATTTCACTTTGGTATGTGGCCCTAATTCATAGAAGACATTTTATTGTAGAACTAAATGACACCAAGAATGAAAAGAACTTTGAAATTAGTTGTAGGAAAGAGACAGATTACTATAAAATGAATAATGCCTAATGGCTGTCTTACCAATAACAACAATGGAAGTCAGAAGACAATGGAATAATTCCTTAACGTTGTAGTCATTGTTAGCTGTCATTTGGGTGGCTCCTGACTCATGGTGACCACATGAACAATGGAACGAGATGCTGTCTGATCCTTTGCCATTCCCATGATTGGTTGCAGATCAAACTGTTGCAATCCATTGGATTTTCAATAGCACAGAAGTAGATCGCCAGCCCTTTCTTCCTGGTCTGTCTTAGTCTGGAAGCGCCACTGAAACCCGTTCCACATCATAGCTACACATAAGCCTCTACTGACAGATGGGTGGTGGCTGCACATAAGGTGCATTGGTCAGGAATCAAAGCTGGGTCTCCCACATGGAAGGCAAGAATTCTACAGCTGAACCACCATTGCACCCAGTCTTTTAATAGACTAAGATAAATTAACTGTCAGTACAACTATTCTTGAAGCTATCTTTCCAGAATGAAGGAAAAAATTAAGATATTTTCAGACAAACATCAACTAAGAAAGTTTATCATAAACATCACTAAATGAAAGTTTAAAGATGTTCCTCAAGCAGAAGATAAAGATTCCAGGGAGAGGATATATGAACCAAGAAGAACGATATGTGAAAGAGAATGTGTAAAACAAGATGAATATATTGGTTCCTTAGCGCTGCTATAACATAAATGTCACAAGCGGGTGGATTTAACAGAAATTTATTTGCTCACTGTTTAGGAGGCTAGAAGTCCAAATTCAGGGCACCAGTTCTAGGGGGAGACTTTCTTTGTTAGCTCTACTGGAAGATCCTTGTCTCTTTTCCGCTTTTGTTCCTAGGTTCCTTGGAGATCTTCATGTGATGTAGTATCTATCTTCCCCCATCTGTGCTTGCTTGCTTCTGTGCCTGATCTTCTCTTCTATATTTCAAAAGTGATTGGTTTAAGACATACCCTACACTGATATGGCCTCGTTAACATAACAAAGAAACACTCTATTCCCAAATGGGATTATAACCAGGTATAGGGGTTAGTATTCCAACACATATTTTGAGAGAACACATTTAACTCATAACAGTAAGCAAAGAAATTTGTAAATTGAGTATGGAAGGGTGGGTGGGGGAGATCTAAACAAACATTAACTAAATAGAAAAATTTAAATATCTCTAATGCTAATAAAAAATGAAACTAATATTTATTGTTGTGTGCCACTGAGTCAATTTCGACTTATAAAAACCCATTGCCATTGAGTCAATTCCAATTCATAGCAACCCTGGAGGACAGAGTAAAACTGCCCCATAGGGCTTCCAAGGCTGTATTCTTTATGGAAGCAGACTGCCACATGTTTCTCCTATGGAATGGCTGGTGGGTTCAAACCACTGACCTTTCAGTTAGCAGCTGAGCACTTAACCACTGGGCTACCAGGGCTCCTTAAAACTAATATACTAGACAATAGAAGTATATAAGTCAGGAGGAATTATCAGAGTTAAAATATACTTATGGCTTTGTATTAGTTGGGTGGAAGATATGGATTACATTTAAAATTTCTCAGAGATCATAGTAAAAATATTAGTGTAATCATTAAAAGAATAGAAAGTATGTATAGCTGCCACAGAAGTAGCACCTCAAAATTAGCAAAAATTTTAAAGCTAAATTTATAAAAATGTAATAATAATAACAATGACAACAACAGTACAAAAAAGAAAAAACAGAGAAATTGAAAAAGGAATAGGAAAAAAAAAGACAAATAGAAATAACAAAATAGGATGGTGAAATTAAATCACTATAAATATAAGTGTACCGAAATCTTTAATTAAAAGACAAAGATTATAAAACTACATATAAATACCAAATCTAGGCTATACACTGTTTATCAGAGATACACCTGCCTTTTAATTCTGGTGTTGGCAAAGAATATTGAATATACTTATGGACTGCCAGAAGAACGAACAAGTCTGTCTTGGAAAAAATACAGCCAGAATGCTCCTTGGAAGCGAAGATGGCAAGACTTCGTCTCACGTACTTTGGACATGTTTTCAGGAGGGTCCAGTCACTGGAGAAGGACATCATGCTTGGTAAAGTAGAAGGTCAGGGAAAAAGAGGAAGACCCTCAACGAGATGGATTGACACAGTGGCTACAACAATGGGCTCAAACTTAACAACGATTGTGAGGATGGCGCAGGACCAGGCAGTGTTTTGTTCTGTTGCACACGGGGTCGCTATGAGTTGGAACTGACTCAGTGGCACCTAACAACAACAACAACATACCTAAAACATAAAGACTCAGAAAGATTGAAAATAGAAACATCAGGCAAGCGATATCAAAAAGAAATCTGGTATAGCCATATTAATGTCAGATAAAATATATTTTAAGACTAAAAACATTACTTGAGATAAAGATACATAATAATAAAAAAGGTTTACCTTACTAGAAATATACTGCATTTATCTAATAAAATGGAAATGGACAGAACTACAATGAGAAATTGACAAATCCACCATCATAACCAAAACTTGTTGCCATTGAGTCACTTCTGACTCATAGCAATCCTACAGGACAAGTACCACTGCCCCATAGGGTTTCCAAGGAGCAGCTGGTGGATTTAAACTCCCTATCTTTTGGTTAGCAGCCGAGCTATTAACCACTTCACAACCAAGGCTCCTCCATCATTATATTAGGCGATTAAAGCTTTGAGTTGCAATTGAAGAATTCTATGGGCAAAAAATTGAATGAGGCAGGAAGTATCAAAAGAAGTTGGAAGGAATACACAGAATCACTGTACCAGAAAGAATTGGTTGATGTTCAGCCAGTTCAGGTGGCAGCATACGATCAAGAACCAATGGTACTGAAGGAAGAAATCTAAGTTACACTGAAGGCATTGGCGAAAAACAAGGCTCTAGGAATTGACAGAATACCAACTGAGATGTTTTGACAAATGGATGCAACACTGGAAGGACTCACTATGCCAAGAAATTTGGAAGACGGCTACCTGGCCAACCGACAGGAAGATATCCATATTCACCCTCATTCCAAAGAAAAGTGATACAAAAGGAATGCAGAAATTATCGAACAATATCATTGATATCACATGCAAGTAAAATTTTGTTGAACATAATTCAAAAATGGTTGCAGTAGTACTTCAACAGCCAATTGCCAGAAATTCAAGCCAGATTTAGAAGAGGATGTGGAACAAGGGATATCATTACTGATGTCAGATGGATCTTGGCTGAAAGTAGAGAATACTGGAAAGATATTTACCTATGTTTTATTGACTACACAAAGACATTCATCTGTGTGGATCATAAAAAATTATGGGTAACATTGTGAAGAATGTGAATTCCAGAACAATTAATTGTGTTCATGGGAAATTGTACATACACCTCGAGGCAGTCATTCAAACAGAACAAGGGGATACTGTGTGGCTTAAAATCAGGAAAGGTGTGTGTCAGGGTTGTATCCTTTCACCATACTTATTCAATCTGTATGCTGACCAAAAATTCAAGAAGCTGGACTATATGAAGAAGAACATGACATCAGGATTGGAGGAAGACTCATTAACAACCTGTGATACGCAGATGACACAACTTTGCTGAAAGTGAAGAGAACTTGAAGCACTAACTGATGAAGATCAAAGACTACAGTGAAGTCAGCACAACTTGACGAAGGCAAGGTCATGGAAGCTTCATAGACACATTCAAACTCCCTGAGAGACCAAATTACTGGGCTGAGGGCTGGGGACCATGGTCTCAGGGGACATCTAGCTCAATTGGCATAACATAGTTTATAAAGAAAGTGTTCTACATCCTACTTTAGTGAGCAGCATCTGGGGTCTTAAAAGCTAGTGAGTGACCATCTAAGGCACTCCACTGGTCCCACCCCATCTGGAGCAAGGGAGAATGAAGGAAACCAAAGACATAAGGGAAAGATTAGTCCAAACGACTAATGGACCACAACTACCACAGTCTCCACCAGACTGAGTCCAGCACAACTAGATGGTGCCCAGCTACCTCTGCAGACTGCTTCGACAGGGATCACAATAGAGGGTCCCAGACAGAGCTAGAGAAAAATGTAGGACAAAATTCTAACTCACAAAAAAAAGATCAGACTTAGTGGTCTGCCAGAGACAGGAGAAACCCCAAGAGTATAGCCCCTCGATACCCTTTTAACTCAGCATTGAAGTCACTCCTGAGGTTTACCGTTAAGCCAAAGATTAGACGGGCACATAAAACAAAATGAGACCAAATGGGCACACCAGCCCAGGGGCAAGGATGAGAAGGCGGGAGGTGGGGGGACAGGAAAGCTGGTAATGGGGAACCCAAGTTCAAGAAGGAGAGAGTGTTGACATGTTGTGGGGTTGGCAACCAATGTCACAAAACAATGTGTGTATTAACTGTTTAATGAAAAACTAATTTTCTCTGTAAACCTTCATCTAGAAGTACAATTAAAAAAATCTGTTTGTGGGGAAAAAAAAGAATCTAGCATATATATGAACTCTGTATTTGTTACAGGAGCCCTGGTGGCACAATGGTTAAGCTGCTAACCAAAAGGTTGGCAGTATGAACCTACCCAGCGACTCTTTGGGAGAAAGGCCTGGCGATCTGCTTCCATAAAGATTACAGCCCAGGAAACCCTACCGGGCAGTGGTACTCTGCCACATTTGCCACATGGAGTCCCTGTGAATTGGAATCAACTCGAAGGCACCCAACAACAACAACAACATATTTGTTGGAATAAACTGACTTGAGAAGTTTGTCTGAGAAAGAAAACAGGCTTAGCTTTAGAGAAAAACTATAAAAGAGAGTGGGGTGGGGGAAGTTGTTGCCTGTAGAAAATACAGAACCAAATGAAGAAAGGAGAAAGAAACCCAATCCCAACAAGGCAGAAACCTTCCTGTACCTATTCCTGCCTGAGGAATTCCATAATTCCTTAGTGAAGATGAATCGGAAGTAATATCATATCACACTATTGTTTGTGCTACATTTACACAGTATTAAGGTAAATATTTTTTAAACCCTGTGTGTACTGTTGTCTGATAGAGGTAGGGTTTTCGGAACCTTCTGCTATTGTGAGAATCACTTTATTCATTTTCCAATATTTACCATATTTTACACAAGCAACGTGCACCTTCTGTGTGTGTTTGCCGACTGCTCCTTCCCCTTGCGAGGTATTTTCATAAGCATGCTATGCTAATTTGTTTTGCAGTAACATGTGGGAAAAATTGTGGTGCTTGTGACAGTGCCTTGTGCGGGGAGGGAGCAGTTGGCAGACAAGCTTGGAAGGCACGCGTTACCTGCATAAAAATATGGTAGAGTGTTCATGCCTTTTTTAGGGTGGGAGGGCTTGAGATGTGAGAGGGAGAGATTAAAGAGGTTGGATGTATGAGAAACTTATACCACCTAATACCTTCTCTTGTTTTCTCCTTTTTAATTGAAATTAATTTCTCCCATTAAATTGGAAGCTTTCTGAGGGCAGAGGCTATTACTAACTCATTTTTTGATTGCCAGTGCCTGTCACATAGTTATTGTCGTTGACGTTGGTTGCCATCGAGTCGATGCCGACTCATGAAAACCCATGTGTGCGAGTAGAGCTGCTTCACAGGGTTTTCAAGGCCGTGACCTTTCAGAAGCAGATCACCAGGCCTGTCTTCTAAGGTGCCTTTGCTGTGGGTTTGAACTGCCGACCTTTTGGCTAGTAGTTGAGTGCTTAATTGTTTGTGCCACCCAGGGATTCCTGTCTGTAGTATATAGTCAAAATAATCTTTGTTTTAAGGAGAGAAAGAATAAAAGTGAGAAAGTAAAAGGGGAGGAAGGAAAGGAGAAAAGGGAAGAAAGGAGGCATGATGTGAAAGAATATGGGAGGGGAGGGGAGTACACTTAGACGGTGTGATAAGCAGAATAATGGCCCTCTCAAAGATGTCCACATCCTAATCCTGAAAAAAACAAAATAATGACTACAGCCTTCAGTATGGATTACACCTCAACATAAAGAAAACGAAAAATGTCACAACTGGGCCAATAAGCAACATCATGATAAATGGAGAAAAGATTGAAGCTGTCAAGGATTTCATTTTACTTGGATCCACAATCAATATCCATGGAAGCAGCAGTCAAGAAATCAAGCAATTTCTTAGGTAAATCTGCTGTTAAAGATCTCCTTAAAGTGTTAAAAAGCAGAGATGTTGCTTTAGGGACTAAGGTGTACCTGACACAAGCCATGGTATTTGCAATTGCCTCGTACCCATGTGAAAGCTGGACAATCAATCAGGAAGACAGAAGAAGAATTGATGCCTTTGAATTATGGTGTTGGCAAAGAATGTTGACTACACCATGAACTGCCAGAGGAAAGAAAAAATCTGTCTTGGAAGAAGTACAGCCAGAATGCTCCTTAGAAGCAAAGATGGAGAGACTTGGTCCCACGTACTTTGGACACATTATCAGGAGTGACCAGTCCCTGGAGAAGGACATTATGCTTAATAAGGTAGCAGGTCATCAAAAAAGAGGAGGACCTTCAACGAGATGGATTGATACAGTGGCCACAACAACGGGCTGAAACATAACAACGATTGGGAGGATGGGGCAAGATTCAGCAGTGTTTTGTTCTGTTGTTCAACAACAAAGAAATAAAACCAGTCTCAACGGATTTCAAAGAATTGGGTCCTACAATCCACATTCTCTGTCTCAACAAGAAGATGATATTTTTAAAATCCCCATATAGTTTTAAATTCAAAACATACCTCTAAATAACTCTTGAGTCAAAGAATTCAGAATAACAATTAGAAAATATTTAGATGCATTATAATGAAAAAACACATATCAGAACTTGTGGGATACAACTAAAGTAAACCTTGAATATTTATATTAAAAAAGCAAAGAGCTAAAAATTAAAGAGTTGAACACCTAACTTAAGAGGTAAAAAAATAATAGCAGAATAAATTCGAACAAAGCAAAAGAAAGGAAATAACATTAAGAACAGAAATGAATAAAATGTAATACAATCATACAATAGAGAGACCAGTAAAGCCAAATTTGGTTCTTTGAAAAGTGTGATAAAGCCGACAAGCCTCTGGCAATGCCAATCAAAAAAAAAAAGAGAAAGAAAAAGCATTCTTTTTAAAAACCATATGATAAATGAAAAAGTGAACATAACTATAGTTGCTGCAGACATTAAAAAAGATAAGAGGCTATTACAAAGAGATTTATGTCAATAAAATTGAAAACAGGTGAAAAGAGGAAATGCTTAGAAAATATAATAAAATGTCATCAAAACAAAAGAGAAAAAAATAATGGTTTTACAAAAATTATGAAAATTGAATCCATAGTTAAAAATTTTCCCACAATGTCAGCCAAAGATTAGACAGGCCCAGAAACCAAACAATAATACACATAGCTCAACCATGTATACGAGACTAAATGGGCACACTAGCCCAGGGGCAAGGACGAGAAGGCAAAAGGGGACAGGAAAGCTGGACGAATGGAAATGGGGAAGCCAAGGTCGAGAAGGGAGAGTGTTGACACGTCTCAGGGTTGGCAACCAATGTCACAAACCAGTATGTGTATTAATTGCTCAATGAGAAACTAATTTGCTCTGTAAAACTTCATCTAAACTACAACAAAAAATAAATAAATAAATAAATTTTTCTCCTGCAGTGAAAACATCAGGCCCAGATAGTTTTGAGAGAGAGCACTATCAGATATCAAAACACAAATAATTCCAGTCTTAGATAAAATTTTCCACAGAGCAGAAAAATAGATAACTCGTTACATTTATGAGACCAGAATAACCCATATCAAAATCTAAGCACAGTTTGAAAAAGGAAAATTACAAGGCAATTTTACTTTTGAACATTGATACAAAATCCTAAACAAAACATTAGCAAACTGAATCCAACAAAAAACAATAAAAAGATAATATAATAGGATGAATGGAGTAATTCAACAGATCAAAGGAGAAACAACACGTGATCATCTTATCAGATGCAGGAAAGCATTCAATAAGAGTCACCATCTAGGTCCTGGACAGAGCTGGAGAAGGACGCAGAACAAAATTCTAACACACAAAATAAGACCAGATTTACTGGCCTGACAGATTGGAGAAACCCCGAGAGTATGGCCCCCGGACACCCTTTTAGCTCAGTGGTGAAGTCACTCCCGAGGTTCACCGTTCAGCCAGGGACTGGACAGCCTCATAAAACAAAACGGGACTGATGAGGCACAGCGGTCCATGGACAAGGACTAGAAGGCACGAGGGGACAGGAAAGCTGGTGATAGGGAACCCCAGGTTGAGAAAGGACAGTGTCGACATGTCGTGGGGTTGTTAACTATTGTCATAGGGCAATATGTATACTAACAATTTAATGAGAAACTATTTTGTTCTGTAAACCTTCATCTAAAGTACAAAAAAAAAAAAAAAGAATTATCTATGTGAGATCAGACTGACAATGTCAACTCAAAAGGTTTGATGGGAAGCCTAGGGGACAGTGAGTTGAAGACAATGATGATGGAATAATTTGGAAAAGGATAGTGAGAATAGCAGTACGACTGGAAGAATGTAATCAATGTCAATGAATTGTACAGGTAGAAATTTTTGAAATGGTGTATCTTTGGCTATGTATATTTTCACCAAAAAAAAAAAGGTCCTCCAAGGTTGAGAAGGGAGAGTGTTGACATGTCGTAGGGATGTTAACCAAAGTCATAAAACAATATGTGTACTGACTATTTAATGAGAAACTATTCGTTCTGTAAACCTTCACCCGAAGTACAATAAAAAAAAATTTTTTTTAAAAAGAGTCACCATCTATTCATGATTTTTTTTTGTAAACTAGGTATTTTTTTTAATTAAATAAGTATTATGTTTAAAACCTCCTGCAAACATAACAGCAATGCATATTGTAATATGAGACTGCACAAAACTCAATGGTCAAGAGCATTTCCTTCAAGATTAGGAATAAGACAACAAAACTTCACTATCAGCATTTCTATTCAGCATTGCCCTGGAGATTCTGGCCAGTACAATAAGGCAAGGAAGGAGACACACACACACAAAAAAGAACCTCCTGAGGATCCATCCAAGACTGGCTTTGTATAAAAATTGACTCGAGGGGAAAAAGTTTTAAAATATGCTGTACCATCCGCTGAATGCTATGTAAATATAAGTTCTGCTAATTGTAAAACTTGTCAACATCTGCACACAACATGACATTTTTGGAGGGGGTGCTTAGAAGGCCCGCATGCCCTGCCAGATACATAGAGATAGCTGCCGTCAAGTCGACTCAGACTCATGATGACCTTATGTACAACAGAACAAAATGTTGCCCAGTCCTTTATCATCCTCACAATCACCAGCATATACAAAGTCACCATTATGGCTATTGTGTCAGTCCATTTTACCAAGGGTCTCCCTCACCCTTGCTGACCTCTAGTTCACCAAACATGATGTCCTCCTCCATTGATTGATCCTTCCCGATGACATGTCCAAGGCAAGCAAGTTGGACAACGTTCTGTTGTAATCCATAAGGTTTTCATTGGCTAATTTTCAAAAGTCACTCTCCATGCCTTTCTTCCTAATCTGTCTTAGTCTGGAAACTCCACTAAGACCTGCCCACCATGGGTAACCCTGCTGGTATTTGAAATACTGGTGGCATAGCTTCCAGTATCACAGCAACATGCAAGCCACCACAATACAAAAAACTGACAGATGGGTGGTGGCCCTGCCAGATATCACAAGTAAACTAAGGACTTACATTGGGGAAAGGCAAAAGGCCATTAGAAATTGTTGAAATTTTGCACAATATTCAGCCATAGTGGATCATATCATATAGTAGGACCAAGTAAGTTCCATGAACACTGGGGCCACATAGCTCTTACTCTTCACTATACTCCAAATGTCCAGCAGACTGCCTTACATGTAGTTTAGGGCTCAATAAAGATTTGTCTAACTAACTAGTCGAAGTGATGTCTCCTCTCTGGCCATATACACATTACTTCTGCTGCTAACTTTTGCAAACAGTTGCTAAAAAAAAAAAAAAAAAAGACACTTCTGCAAAATAAAATTCCCCTTTTAAGCAACATATGTGGTCTCCTGGAAGGCAACTTGAGATACTTCCAGCATCCCACTGGTGTTCAAATCTCTCTGTCCAAGACCAGGAGCCCTTGTGGTACTGTGGTTAAAGAGCTCAGCTGCTAACCAAAAGTTCAGCAGTTCGAATCCACCAGCTACTCCTTGGAAACCCTATGGGGCAGTTCTAGTCTGTCCTGTAGGGTTGCTATGAGTTGGAATCAATTCAACGGCAATGGCTTTGGTTTGGTGGTTTGGTCCAAGACCAGAGGATTCCAGTACAGGAGTAAAAAGTTACAATAAAAGACCTCTTTGGCCATAAGACAATTATGAGCCCTTCATGATACATGAGAGAATACAAATAAAGTTGCTTTCTACATTTCAAAGTAGTCTGCCTATATCACAATCTCATTTTTATAACATTATTTATTCTATCTTGGTGTCCATTTCAAAAGCAGAACTTCCACTTACTTCCACCAAGTCACAGTTTTTATCTTTCATTTAGAAAAAGATTCACAATCCTAATATTTAAATTTGAGTCTACAGTTTCTCAGTTTTGACAATCCCCGGATCTCTAGACTAAGCAAGGCTTTCTGTAATGTATACTTGGGTCCTAACTCAGGGGAATTTTGGCAGTTTTGCCAGCTTAAATTCTGAGGCAGCTTGAATTTCCTTCCTCTTTCTCTTCCACATTTTGCTTCTCTGATCTTTGTGTTTGGGGAAGTGTTGTCCTTTCTCTGAATCCTAAATCAGAGTCTCTCACTGTCAAAAAACAAAAATCTTCCCCTTCCCACCACCACCACCACCACCACCACCATCACTTACATGCTCCCTTTCAGGTTGCTATTTCCCAGAGTCCTTGCACATTCTAAAGATTATAATGGAGAACACACTTGACTACAGTTAGGAGACTATGGTTTCACAATAATCTCTATTCTGGGAGTGGGTTTAGAGTTTAGGTTAAAGTCCTAGCTCTGATATTCACCAATTTATCTCATCTTAGACAAGTCATATATCCTCTCTCTGTGTCTGTTTCCTCATATGTAAAGGACACAGTGGTCTACATCAGTGATTCCAAAGTCAAATGCCTACCAGAGCCAGGCAGGTGATAAAAATGAAGAAAGCTGACTGAGCATAAGGTAAGTCCTAGTGTCCAGAAGGCAATAGGGAGTGGTGGGGACTGCAGAGACCTGGACAGCACAGGCACCTACTGAAGTGAACAGCTTCTATCAGCTATGCTATGGATTGAATTGTGTTCCCCAGAAATGTGTGTCAACTTGGCTAGGCCATGATTTCCAGTACTGTGTGGTTGTCCACCATTTTGTCATCTGATGTGATTTTCCTGTGTTGTAAATCCTACCTCCATGATGTTAATGAGGTAGGATTGTTGTTATTATTGTTGTTAGGTGCTGTTGAATCAGTTCTGACTCATAGTGACCCTATATACAACAGAACAAAATACTGCCCAGTCCTGTGCCATCTTCACAATTGTTGTTATGCTTAAGACCATTGTTGCAGCCACTATGTCAGTCCTTCTCGTTAAGGGTCTCCCTCTTCTTTGCTGACCCTTTACTTTACCAAGCATGATGTCCTTCTCCAGGGACTGATTCCTCCGGATAACATGTCCAAAGTATGTGAAACGTAGTCTCGTCATCCTTGCTTCTACGGAGCATTCTGGTCGTACTTCTTCCAAGACAGATTTGTTCATTCTTTTGGCAGTCCGTGGTATATTCAACATTCTTGCCATCACCACAATTGAAAGGCATCAATTCTTCTTCCATCTTCCTTATTCATTGCCCAGTTTTCACATGCCTGTTAGACGACTGAAAACACCATGGCTTGGGTCAAGGGCACCTTAGTCTTCATAGTGACATCTTCGCTTTTTAACACTTTAAGGAGATCTTTTGCAGCAGATTTGCCCAATGCAATGTGTCTTTTGATTGCTGTTTCCATGGGTGTTGACTGTGGATCCGAGTAGAATGAAATCCTTGACAACTTCAATCTTTTCTCTGCTTATCATGATGTTGTTTATTGGTCCAGTTGTGAGGGTTTTTGTCTTCTTTATGTTGAGGTGTAACCCATACTGAAGGCTGTGGTCTTTGATCTTCATCAGCAAGTGCTTCAAGTCCTCTTCACTTTCAGCAAGCAAGGTTGTGTCATCTACATAACACAGGCTGTTAATGAGTCTTCCTCCAATCCTGATCCCTTTTCTTCTTCATATAGTCCAGCTTCTTGGATTATTTGCTCAGCATACAGACTGAATACGTATGGTAAAAGGATACAACCCTAATGTGCACCTTTCCTGACTTTAAACCACACAGTATCCCATTGTTCTCTTCCAACCATTGCTTCTTTATCTATGTACAGGTTCCTCATGAGCACAATTAAGTGTCTGGAATTCCCATTCTTCACAATGTTATACATAATTTATTATGATCCACACAGTCAAATGCCTTTGCGTAGTCAATAAAACACAGGTAAACATCTTTCTGGTATTCTCTGCTTTCAGCCAGGATCCATCGGACATCGGCAATGATACCCTTGGTTCAACACACTCTTCTGCATCCAGCGTGAATTTACAGCTGTTCCCTGTTGATGTACTGCTCCAGCTGCTTTTGAAGGATCTTCAGCAAAATTTTACTTGCATGTGATATTAATGATATTGTTATAATTTCTGCATTCAGTTGGATCACCTTTCTTGGGAATAGGCATAAATATGGCTCTCTTCCAGTTGGCTGGCCAGGTAGCTGTCTTCCAAATTTCTTGGCATAGAGGAGTGAGCACTTCCAGCACTGCAACCATTTGTTGAAACATCTCAATTGGTATTCCATCAATTCCTGGAGTCTTGTTTTTTGCCAGTGCCTTCAGTGCAGCTTGGACCTCTTCTTTCAAAACCATTGGTTCCTGATCATATGCTACCTCCTGAAATGGTTGAACGTCGACCAATTCTTTTTGGTATACTGACGCTGTGTATTCCTTCCATCTTCTTTTGATGCTTCCTGCATCATTTAATATTTTCCCCATAGAATCCTTCAATATTGCAACTATAGGCTTGAATTTTTGTTTCAGTTCTTTCAGCTTGAGAAATGCCAAGCATGTCCTTCCCTTTTGGTTTTCTAACTTCAGGTCTTTGCACATGTCATTATAATACTTTACTTTGTCTTCTTGAGCTGCCCTTTGAAATCTTCTGTTCAGATCTTTCACTTCATCATTTCTTCCATTTGCTTTAGCTACTCGACGTTCAAGAGCAAGTTTCAGAGTCTCTTCTGACATCCATTTTGGTCTTTTCTTTCTTTCCTGTCCTTTTAATGACCTCTTGTTTCTTCATGTATGATGTCCTTGATGTCATTTCACAACTCGTCTGGTCTTTAGTGTTCAATGCGTCAAATCTATTCTTGAGATGGTCTCTAAAATTCAAGTTGAATATACTCAAGGTCATACTTTGGCTCTGGTGGACTTGTTCTAATTTTCTTCAGCTTGCAAGTTGAACTTGCATCTGAGCACTTGCTGGTCTGTTCGGAAGTCAGCCCCGGCCTTGTTCTGACTGATGATATTGAGCTTTTCCATTGTCTCTTTCCACAAATGGAGTCGATTTGATTCCTGTGCATACCATCTGGTGAGGTCCAGTGTATAGTTGCTGTTTATATTGGTGAAAAAAGGTATTTGCAATGAAGAAGTCACTGGTCTTGCAAAATTCTGTTATGCGATCTCCTGCATTGTTTGTATCACCAAGGCGGTATTTTCCAACTACTGATCTTTCTTCTCTGTTTCCAACTTTCGCATTCCAATCACCAGTAATTATCAATGCATTCTGATTGCATGTTCGATCAATTTCAGACGGCAGAAGTTGGTAAAAATCTTCAGTTTCTTCATCTTTGGCCTCAGTGGTTGGTGTGTAAATTTGAATAATAGTCAAATTAACTGGTCTTCCTTGTAGGCATATGGATATTATCCTATCACTGACAGCGTTGTACTTCGGAATGGATCTTGAAATGTTCTTTTTGACGATGAATGTAATGCCCTTCCCCTTCAAGTTTTCATTCCTGGCATAGTAGACCATATGATTTTCCGATTCAAAACGGCCATTACCAGTCCATTTCACCTCACTAATACCTAGGATATCGATGTTTATGTGTTTCATTTCATTTTTGATGATTTCCAATTTTCCTAGATTCATACTTTGTACATTCCATGTTCCAATTATTAATGGATGTTTGCAGCTGTTTCTTCTCATTTTAAGTCGACCACATCAGCAAATGAAGCTCCCAGTAGCTTGACTCCATCCACATCATTAAGGTCGACTCTACTTTGAGGAGGCAGCTCTTCCCCAATCATCTTTTGAGCGCCTTCCAAAACAAGGGGCTCATTTTCTAGCACTATATCAGACAACGTTCCACTGCTATTCATAATGTTTTCACTGGGTTATCCTTTTCAGAAGTAGACTGCTAGGTCCTTATTCCTAGTCAGTCTTAGTCTGGAAGCTCAGCTGAAATGTGTTCACCATGGGTGACCCTCCTGGTATTTGAATACCAGTGGTATAGCTTCCAATATCACAGCAACATGGAGGCCCCCACAGTGCGACAAACCGACAGACGCATGCAGGATTAGCAACAGTTATGTTAATGAGGCAGGACTCAATCTACAATATTAGGTTGTGTCTTAAGTCAATCTCCTTTGAGATATAAAAGAGAGAAGTGAGTAGAGAGAAATGAGGACCTCATACCACCAAGAAACAAGGGCCAGGAGACTAGTGGGTCCTTTGGACCCAGGGTCCCTGCGCTGAGAAGCTCCTCAACTGGGGAGATTTATGACAAGGACCTTCCCCAAGAATCAATGGAGAGACAAATCTTTCCCCTGGTGCTGGCACCATGAATTCAGACTTCTAGCCTCCTAGAATGTGAGAGAATAAATTTCTCTTTGTTAAAGCCATCCACTTGTGGTGTTTCTGTTAGAGCAGCACTAGATGACTAAGACAAGCTACAACTCAACTCACCTACCATAGGAATGTGAGCTCTGGGTGGCTAAGTCTTCTGATATTTCAAGAGAACCCTGAAACCTGGATTTTTATTTGATCTTTCTTCATTTTTAATTATTGGGTCAAAATTTTGTAAACCATTGTGGGTCTTTTTTGAGTAGAGTCTTTTGTCTAATGTTGTATGATCCTAAGAATAGGCCTGGTTGCTCTTCCTTCTATAATCCCTCCTTCTAGTTTTCCTAAACACTCTGAGAGCTTTCTATTAGAATATCTCAGCTTCTGAGACTTTGCTGCAGATCTGGGCAGTGACTACCTCATCCTGAGGGAAGAAACTTTTTGGAGTTAGGATTTTCCCCAGAGATAGGATTACTCTAATTCTGATTTCTTTGGCTACTGAAAGCTTTGTCTTTGAGTCAGTCTCTATCTCTTGAAATGTCCTGTTGGCCAGGTCTCTAGGCAAGTGTCCTTCCATCCACACACCTTTTTTAGATCTAAGGTGTACCTCTTGCTCCTTTGTCTGAAGTGGGAGGATTTCTGGAGTGTGAACTTCCTTGCCATTCCATCTACCTTCTTAGATGTTGGGATTCTTGGTCCTTCCCTACTCCATTTCTCACCAGTCACTACTCCTACTTAAAGTACTGTCTCTGGTTCCTGGTTCACCACCAGGAAACCAACTAGCCAAACTCTGGTGTGTCTGAGCAGCATCAATTCCTCAGGTCCCTCTGCTACTTGGTTCCTGGGGCCCTCAAAAGCCCTCCTCTGTCCAACAACTCTTGACTATTCATGCTCTGTTTATTCTTCTGGCTGC
Organism: Trichechus manatus latirostris; assembly: GCF_000243295.1. Lineage (NCBI taxonomy): Eukaryota > Metazoa > Chordata > Mammalia > Sirenia > Trichechidae > Trichechus > Trichechus manatus. The sequence continues at coordinate 6,637,591 of NW_004444062.1, forward strand.
AGGTTTACCAACACAAACTGACTTTCCAACATATCAGACCCTACCAGAGTTATCACATGTGAGAAGATAATAGAACAAAGTGGCTAAGAGCCCAAGCTCTACATACAGAAATACTTAGATTTGAAACAATTAGAGGGGGAAAAAACTCCTATAGTTATCATTTACTGACTCTTTGACCTCTGCAAGTTGCTTGAAGTCTCTAAACCTCATTGCCTCATCTGTAAAATGGAGAAAATAATCCATACTTTATTGGGTTCTTATGAAGATTACATGAGATAAGGTTTGTAATAGACCAATCAACTAGTACCTGGCAAATAAAAAGCTCTAAATAAATGACCCATCACCATCACTAGTTGCTATTGACCCCATGTGTGTCAGAGTAGAACTGTACTCCATAGGGTTTTCAACTGCTGATTTTTCAGAAGCAGGTCACTAGGCCTTTATTCCAAGGCACCTCTGGGTAGACTCGAACCTCTAACCTTTTGGTTAGCAGCTGAGTGTGTTAATCATTTGCACCATCCAGGGACAAACAAATGATAAAAAGGGACAAATGATTCTAGTTGGCCCCATTTCTTCCCTCCTCCTCTGTACACCTCTAGATCCCAGCCCTGCTGGACACTGGTGCTGGTTCACCCCAGTGCTGCTACCATAAACTGCAGGATGCAGACCTCAGGTTTAGGCTGAAGGAGGGTAGACTGACAGCAACCCACCCCTTTCAACAGTATTCTGGGAGTAAGGTCAGCTCCAAAGCTATTACAAAGCCATGGGTCTATGTGTCATTGCGGAGTACCTACCGATTTCAGGACAATGATGACCACCTTCAGTCCCTTCTAGAACTGGGGAAATCCCAGATCGGTCTACTCAAGGGCCAACCAGGAGTTAGACCATCCTAGAGAAATGGAATACTAAAAAGAGATCCAAATCCCCAAACCCTCTGATGATACTTCTTGATCAGACTACCATCAGGCCAAAGGTATAAACATCACCAGTTACCCAGCTACTGTTGAGTCAATCCGACTCATGGTGACCTCATGTGTGTCAGAGTAGAAGTGTGCTATATTGGGTTTTCAGTAGCTGATTTTTTGGAAGTTGATTACCAGGACTTTCTTTCTAGGCACTTCTGGGTGGACTCCAGCTACCAACCCTTCGGTTAGCAGCCGAGCGCTTAACCATTTGCACCACTATGTACTAAATGAACAGACCATAAGAAGAAGCAAGGAAGATAGAGAAACATATTTCCTGAAAGGTGAGCCCTTATGCATTCTAACTGCCCCTCTCAGCATCCAGTCATATTTACTCAGAGTCAGAAATCCTGGCTCTTTCAGGGATTTAGCCAGCCCAAACACAGCCTCCCTGCATGCCCACCATTTGTAACGCCTCAACAGCTTTGCTGTCTCCAGCACAGGCCCTGTCTGACTGGAACAGACTTTGTAAACTTTCTGCACTGTCTCCTGGCAAGCTGCTGACTGGGAGTGGCACCTATAGGTTCTTGCCCCAATTGTTTTTGCTTGCACAACCCATGCTTTTACAAACAGACCTTGACCACTCTGAAGTCATTTCTGTCCTGGTTTTCCATCATAGGCTACTGTATTGTTTTCATTTCCCATACTTCTTAACTTCGTTGTCATAATATTATCTTACATTCACGGCGCCGCTAGTCCACAGGCAGTGTGATATACCATCATTTGGCACCAGCAGAAATTGTTACATCCAACTTCTAAGCACAGACCCTCTGGGGTGCCCTGCAGTGGCTATTTAGCAAGTCAGGGGTGAGTGTCTCAGGAATGCAAGGCATGGCGTTAGGCATCGTATATACTTTCCAGATAGGCTGCCCTGTATTGAAATTGGTTTGTGTGCCGAGCAAGGAATCAGGAAGTGGGATGTGTGTCACATGGGTAATGTAGATGGTGTATATGGAATCCTGAAATGCCTTTCTCCTTGGTCTCATAAGTCAAGTAAGTTATTACAACCTCAAGAGTACATGGCCATGGGCCTGACCCACCCAAGGTTCCCTCACCCTCCCAGGAATACGCTGCCCATACTGTTTCTTCCACACAGTGACAAGGAAACGTCACCTTTCCATATTAGCAGCTTCACTGTGGCACACAATATACAGCACCTAATATAGGTAAGGGAGACCTTGTGGTGCAGTGGTTAAGAGTTCAGGCTGCTAACCAAAGGGTTGGCAGTTTGAATCCACCAGCCACTCCTTGGAAACCCTATGGGGCAGTTCTACTCTGTCCTGTAGAGTCACTACGAGTTGGAATCAACTTGACAGCAATAGGTTTGGTTTTAGGTTTTTATATCCACACAATGGAATACTATCCAGCAATAGAAAGGAAAAAATTACTGACATAGCTACAACATAGATGAACCTCCAAAACATTATGCTAAGTGAAAGAAGCCAGACATAAAAGACTGCATCTTGAATGATTCCATTCATATGAAATATCCAGAAAATGCAAATGTATAGACATAAAGTAGATTAATGGTTGCCGGGGTTGGAGTTGGGAAAAGGGATTGTTGCAAACGGACATGAGGGATCTTATTGGAGTGATAGAAATGTCCTTAAACTGGCATATGGTGATGGTTGCACACTTAATAAAAATCATTGAATTGTACACTTAAAATGGGCACATTTTACGGTATGTAAATTATGCCTCAATAAGGTGGAGGAAGAAGAGGTGTGTTATCATGGTGAAACCCAACAGGATTAATAAGAAAGTGTCAAGAAATGTATGAAGCTGGTTTGCATGTCTGAGAGGGTTGGTTGACTGTAGGAATAGTTCTGAAGGATGAATAGTGAACCCTGAAACATGTGATGAGTGTTAATGGCTGTGCAATTGATGATAACCAATAATGGGAGGAAAAGTGATTGACAGAACAGTGAAATTTTGAGTACCAGGCTAGAAGACCAACATCAAGTATTAATGCCTGTTTTAGTGCTGGTGTAACAAAATACCACAAGCAGATGGCTTTAAAGGACAGAAACTTATTTTCTCACAGTTCAAGAGGCTGGAAGTTTGAACTCAGAGCATGGCTTTCTGGGAAGGACCTTCCTTGTCAGTAGCCCTGGGAGTTCCTTGGCATCTATCTTCCCCCTATGTGTGTCTCTTTGTCTACTCTTTTCATAACTCAAAAGTGATTAGGTTTAGAACCCACTCTACCCTAACCCTAACCTTGGTATGACCTCATTAACATAACAAAAGAAAGCCCCTGTTTTCAAACAGGGTCATATTTACAAGTACATGGGGTGAGAATTTTAACACATATTTTGGGGGGACACAATTCAGTTCATTAGAATGCCCATTACCTTAATGTAAATTCAGGAGGTCAGCAGTTCGTAGGGTCCACTGTCAGAACGTAACCTGTTTGTAGGACAAAGATACACAGGCTCTGACCAGCATGCTCTATGGCCTCACCACAGCATTCTGGGTAAAATCACTACCATGGGAAGCAATGGGTAAATTAATAGCC
>NW_004444062.1:6641820-6650039 GCF_000243295.1 Trichechus manatus latirostris
GAAGGCCCTCTGACTGGAAAAATAAAAATCCAGCTAAGTCTTCTGGGTTACTAAAACCAGGACTTAGATCCAGACAGGATGAGAGTGTGGTGCCAGTGCAGAGAGTACGGCAATAATAACCTGTAGCAGCTTGCTACTTCCCAACACTGAAGACGAGCTGTCTTACATGCACCATCTCACGTAATCCTCACTACTGCCCTCTGAGATTCATAGCATTATTATCCCCTTTTGCAGGTACAGGAACTGAGGTGTGGAGAGGCTTAGTTTACATGCCCAAGTTCACACAACTGTATTACCAGGACACCTAAGCCCATGAATTCCCCATCATGCCACTGGTACCCTTAAATCAAACCACGGGTTGGTAGCGTTATAAGAGTGAGGGGCCAAGTTCCCATCCCTATTTTTTGGTTCTAGCAGGCTGAGCTTACCAACTGCCTGGAAGCCAGGCTGGGGGAGAATGTGAACTCTGTGAAAGAGGGAGGCAGTGGGCTGCCATCATGGATCTGGGGAGTAGGGGAGTGATGCTGAGAGCCACACACAGTACTTGGTACATCAGGTCTCTTCCAACCTGTGCTTGTATATTTTTTTAAATACAAGTTTCCATTCATTTTCTGCTGTTTGTTTTGGCCCATTTTAAAGAGTATAGAACTTGGAATCAGAAAAACCAGAATTTAAACCTGGGCTCTGCAGTGTAATGTTGAGTGATCTTGGGGGATTTACTTAAGCCCTGAGCCTCATCTAAAATGAGGACAATTGGTCATACCTACCACACAGAGGTGTAGAGACACAAAAAAGAGAACACCACACAGAAAACCCCTGCAAAAGGCGATACAAGAGCACAATAATATTTAAAAAATCGACACTCACACGTATATGTTAGCCACTCCCCCTTTATTTGTGCCCCCCACAAATTTTATAAACTAACCCCCATGTCTTCATCCAGGTTTTTCGAAGAAAGATGGGGATGGGGGAGGGAAGAAGAGAGACAGAAAAGTCTGGACAGAACCTGGCTAAGGACAGAATTCTATTGTTATACGACCAGCAACCTTCCTCAGGCTGTCATGAATCAGCACGTCTGATTAACAACAGCACGATTTTTTAACCAACCATAAACTAACTAATCTACTTGTCCTAAACCAGCCTGTGTTTCTTGATATTCTTCTAAAAGAGATCTCATGAAAGGATCTGTCCAACCCCTTGTTGAAATCTGGGACTCTACCCTCATGACCTTTCCTTGATCTGCCAGGCCACTGTTTTAACAAACAAATCAGGTTGTATGGGCAGTGTTCATCCTTACTGCACTCATGCTACTCCTGTGGATCCCTTTTAGAAGTACTCAAAGCAACTTGTTCTAATTTATTCTAGAACGTTCCTGGGGAAGTATCTCTCATCAGGTTGATAGGACTTGGGGAAATCCTGATGGCATGCCAGCTCAGTAAGGAGAGTAGGGGTCCAGCGTCAGACTTGGCCTGAGAGCCATAGCTCAGAGATATGGATGAGCAGCAAGAATCCACATGAGCATTCATGCAAGGAGACCCCAAGCCAACTCCAAAGGAACCCAAATCAAAAGTCCAATATATAACACGCAATTGGAGACTTAAGGTAGCCAGGCCTTGAAGAGCAGCACAGACCATATGACTATTACCAAGATTAGGAGCAGAAGGGGAGGCTAAATATTACCAACCTGAGCTGAGTCATCCCCGATCCTGAACTGTAACCTGTTACTTCCCTAATAAACTCCATAATCATTTGAGTATTGTCTGAGTTCTGTGTGGCCATTACAATGAATTATCGAACCCAGCAGAGAAGTAGAGAGTGCCATGGGAGGGACGGCTGGTGTAGAATTGGTAAAAACTTTGGAGAGAAGAGGTATATCTGACCTCTGCTTCACAGGAATCAGCCTTGGACTGTAGATGCTGATAATGATTCTCTCTCCCCCTTGTAAAGTCAGAGGAGGTTAGATGCCTCCATCATGCCATTTTTACAACTAGATAATTCCAAACAGTGATAAATGCTAAGAAAAACATACAAAACAGTGATGTGATGAAGAGTGACAGGTAGGGGCAGGACCAATGGCCAGGGAAGTCTTCATCGAGGCTGTGACTCCCTCTGCCCCAATCAGCAGAACTTTTCCTATCTAATCCTCCCTGCTCCAAACTTACCAAAAGAAACTCTTTTTGTCTTAAACACTTGTCTTAGTTACCTAGTGCTGCTATAACAGAAATACCACAAGTGCATGGCTTTAACAAACAGAAATTTATTTTCTCACAGTTCAGGAAACTAGAAGTGCGAATTCAGGGTGCTGGCTTGTGGGGAAAGGCTTTCTCTCTCTGCTGGCTCTGGAGGAAGTTTGTTACCTCTTCTGAGCTTCTGCTCCTGGACAATCTTCATGTGGCTTGGCATCTCGCTTACACCATCTCTGCTGCTTAGCTTGTTTGTTTAATCTCATTTATATCTCAGAAGAGACTGACTCAAGATACACCCTACACTAATCCTGCCTCATTAACATGAAAAAGGCAACCCATTCCCAAATGGGATTATAACCACAGGCATTGTTGTTAGGTGCCATGGAGTAGATTCCGACTCATAGCAACCCTATGTACAACAGAATGAAACACTGCCTGGTCCTGCACCATCCTCACAACAGTTGTTATGTTTGAGCCCATTGTTGCAGCCACTGTGTCAATCCATCTCGTCAAGGGTCTTCCTCTTTTTCGATGACCCTCTACCTTACCATACATGATGTCCTTCTCCAGGGACTGGTCCCTCCTGAAAACATGTCCAAAATATGCCAGAGGAAGTCTCACCATCCTCGTTTCCAAGAAGCACTCTGGCTGTACTTCTTCCAGGACAGACTTGTTCATCCTTCTCACAGTCCATAGTATATTCAGTATTCTTTGCCAACACCATAATTCAAAGGCATCAATTCTTCAGTCTTCCTTATTCACTGTCCAGTTTTTGCATGCATGAGGCAATTGAAAATACCATGGCTTGGGTCAGGTGCAGCTTAGTTCTCAAAGTAGCGTCTTTACTTTTCAACACTTTAAAGAGATCTTTCGCAGCAAATTTGCCCAATGCAATGTGTCGTTTGATTTCTTGACTGCTGCTTCCATGGGCATTGGTTGTGGATCCAAGTAAAATGAAATCCTTGATAACTTCAATCTTTTCTCCGTTTATCATGATGTTGCTTATTGGTCCAGTTGTGAGGAATTTTGTTTTCTTTATGTTGAGGTGTAATCTAATCTATACTAAAGGCTGTAGTTTTTGATCTTCATTAGTAAGTGTTTTAAGTCCTCTTCACTTTCAGCAAGCAAGGTTGTGTCATCTGCAGATCGCAGGCATAGAGGTTAGGAATTACAACACATATTTTGGGGGACACAATTCGATCCATAACAACACTTCTGCAAGTTACATCTTTTTTCCTACCCTTAACTGCTCGCCACTCTTGGTGTAGATCCAAAAAACTCCTGTAAATTTGTGTTTGATTTTGAGATCCTCCTTCCTCCTTCCAGGGAGCCCTGTTGGTGCAGTGGTTAAGTGCTCAGCTGATAACCAAAAGACTGACAGTTTGAACCCACCAGCTGCTCCATGGGAGAAAGAAATGGCAGTCTGCTTCCGTAAAGATTTCAGCCTTGGAAACCCTGTGGGGCAGTTCTGCTCTGTCCTATAGGGTTGCTATGAGTCGGAATCCACTGGACAGCAATGGGTTTTTTTTTTTTTTTTTTTGGTTCCTTCTTCTATACGTGTCTGAATTCTTTAAGTTATCCTGGGTAGCCACGCCTACCTTTTAGACACTATCTCCTTTTCTGCGTTACTGGAATCATTTTTAGTTTCAGTGTGCAGGTCCCATGTTTGAAGGCTCCCACTTGGTTGTGCCATAGTCCTTTAAAGAACTTTGCATGGATCTCATCTCTACTTTTTGAAATCTACTTCTCTGAAGCTCACAGTAATTTACAGTAATCCAAGTTCCCATCTTGGCTCTTAGGAACTTAAAGTTCAAGGAGAAGGTCACCTTTATTGTCCCAGCCCATGCTGAATTCAGCCTTCTCTGTGGGACAGAGTAGAGCCCTCCCGAGCAGTTTGCCTCAATCTTGATAGATGCAGTAGTTGGAAACATGACAATAAATCATCAGATGCTTTCTCTACCTTTAGCAACATTAAATTTCTAGCAGTTATCTAGAGAAGACCAGTGATTCTCAATTGGGCATATAAATGACCCGAATATCTTGTCAAAAATACAGATTTGGACTCAGTAAACTCAGAATCAGACCCAAGATTCTGCATTTCAAACAAGCTCCCAGGTGATGCTGATGCGGGTTGTCTGGGAACCACACTTTGGAGAGATAGTTTCCACCCTCTATCATGACTGTAATGGAGCTGAATCTAGACTTGTAATTGGTGTAAAGAAAACCTCATCTATACCCTCTATCTGGAAGGTAGTCTGGGGCACCTGCCCGCAGCAATATTTTTTCTCTTTTATACTCTGTTTCAATTTCAGGGTCTCACCCCCTACTTTTTAATTTTTTCCCTTCTGCACGTAACTCTCTATAATCATGTTGATTTTCCCACTTTCTTTTGGACATTTTATTTCAGTGTGTTAATCTACGACACATAACACTTAATCTTATTTTTGAACCCCAAAATAACAGCAAACAAGGAAAGGGGTACATCTTACTAAGGCAGAGAACAACAAGGCAGAAGATCTGCCATCATGGCTCAAAGTGCATCAAATGACATCTGACTCACAAAAGAGGAAATGCAAAGATAAGACCTTAAAACCACACTCAAAGGAAAATAATTCATGTAACATGTACAGAAGAGTAAGAGTGAGACAGAGCTCAATAATATTTTAGGATAAAAAATGAGCAAAGATAGAAGAGATACTAACAGGCATATGTACACCTATGTTCATTGCAGCACTATCCACAGTACCCAAAATATGCAAACAACCTAAGTGCTCATCATCCTTTAGATCAATCCTTTAGATTCTTGTAGTATAATGCTGTTAATGATAGGATAATATCCATAAGCACTAGTTATCTAGTGCTGCTATAACAGAAATACCACAAGTGGATGACTTTAATAAAGAAAAGTTTATTCTCCATTGAGATAATACAAAGTATCTTCTCTGATCACAATGCCATCAAAGTAGAAATTAACAACAGGAAGAGCAAGGAAAAAAAATCGATTACATGGAAACTGAATAACACTCTGCTTAAAAACCACTGGGTAATAGAAGAAATCAAAGATGGAATCAAAAAAATCCTAGAATCAAATGAGACTAAAACAATCATACCAAAATCTTTGGGACACAGCAAAGGCAGTGCTCAGAAGTCAATTTAAAGCAACAGATGCACACACCAAAAAAGAAGAGTCAAAATCAAAACATTAGCTACACAACTCAGACAAATAGAAAGTAAACAGGAAAAGGAGCCCACAGCCACCAGAGGACAGAAAATAATAAAGATCAGAGCAGAAATAAATGAAATAGAGAATAACAATGGAAAAAATCAACAAAACCAAAAGTTGGTTCTTTGAAGGGATCAATAAAATTGACAAACCACTGGCCAAACCGACAAAAGAAAAACAAGAGAGGGCGCAAATAATCCAAATAAGAAATGAAATGAGGGACATTACCACAGACCCAACTGAAATAAAAAGGATCATAACAGAGTATTACGCCAACAAATTTGAAAACCTAGAGGAAATGAACAAATTTCTAGAAACACACTACCTACCCAAACTAACACAAAATGATGTCGAAAATTTGAACTGACCCATAACAAGAGAAGAGATTGAAAAGGTAATAAAAACAAAAACTCCCAACAAAAAAAACCCTGGTCCGGATGGCTCCGCTACCAAACATTCAGAGAAGAGCTTACACCAGTACTACTCAAACTATTTCAGAACATACAAAAGGAAGGGATACTTCCGAATTCATTCCATGAAATAAGCATAACCCTGATACAAAAACCAGGCAAAGACACCACAAAAAAAGAAAATTACAGACCAATATCTCTCATGAGTATACATGCAAAAATTCTCAACAAAATTCTCACCAATAGAATTCAGCATCATATCAAAACAAATAATACACCACGACCAAGTAGGATTCATACCAGGTATGCAAAGATGGTTCAAAACTAGAAAATCAGTGTAATCCACCACATAAATAAAATAAAATAAAAGAATCACATGATCATCTCAATCGACACAGAAAAGGCATTTGACAAAGTCCAACACCCATTCCTGATAAAAACTCTCCATAAAATAGATATAGAAGGGAAATTCCTCAACATAATAAAGGGTATCTATGCAAAACCAACAGCTTACATTCTTCTTAATGGAGAGAGGCTGAAAACATTCCCCTTGAGAACAGGAAGAAGACAAGGATGCCCTTTATCACCACTCCTATTTAACATTATTCTGGAAGTCCTAGCTAGAGCAATAAGGCAAGAAAAAGAAATAAAGGACATCCAAATTGGTAATGAAGAAGTAAAACTGTCCTTATTTGTGGACGATATGATACTATACATAGAAAACCCAAAAGACTCCACAAGAAAACTACTAGAACTAATAGAAAGATTTAGCCAAGTAGCAGGATACAAGATAAACATACAAAAATCAGTTGGATTCCTATACGTCAATAAAGAGAACAATGAAAAGGAAATCAGGAAAACAGTACCCTTTATGATAACCTCTTAAAAAAAAAAAAAAAAACTTAGAAATAAATCCAACGAGGAATCTAAAAGCCCTATACAAAGAAAACCAGAAAATACTATTGCAAGAAATCCAAAGGGATCTACGTAAATGGAAAAACATACCATGCTCATGGATAGGTAGACTCAGTATTGTGAAAATGACAATTCTACCCAACACAATATACAAATACAATGCAATCCCCATCCAAACACCAACAACATTCTTTAAAGAGATGGAAAGACTAATCATTAACTTTATATGGAAAGGGAAGAGGCCACAGATAAGTAAAGCACTATTGAAGCAGAAGAATAAAGTAGAAGGACTCACACTACCTGACCTAAGAACCTATTATACAGCTACAGTAGTCAAAACAGCCTGGCACTGGTACAACGACAGATACATTGACCAACTGAACAGAATTGAGAACCCAGATTTTTTAAAAGTCAATGGAGGATGCGTGGTCAACATGGCGGACTAGTTAGATGCTTCCTATATCCCTCTTACAACAAAGACCTGGAAAAACAAGTGATTTTATTCTATGTGAACATCTGGCAGCCCTGAACAAGGCAAGGTTAAGAAATCCATCTGAGTCATACCGGAAAGGAAGACCATTTGGAAGAGGTGAGGAGTGCTAGAGCCGCAGCGGCAATACTGCAGAGACACAGCCATGCCAGGCCGCGGTGAGGCAGGCAAACAGCTGTGCAGTGCACGCGCTCGAGAAGCAGTTCCCACATCAAGAGAGACCAGGCAGCAGAGATTCTGCTTGGACACTCCAAACCAGTGAAGAGCAGTTCCCAAGAGGCTAGGATAAGTACATGTGCGCACCCTTTTGTGGCAATTTAAAAAAAAAGCCCATTTGGGAAAAACCTCTCTCCCTTTTACCTCTTACCTCTGAGCTCTGCACCCGATTTGGGAAAAACCTCTCTTCCTTTTACCTCCTCCATCCCCGCTCTGCATCAGGAGTCCACTGGGCCAGAAGTAGATCCCAAAAGGTGCCCTGACCTACTCTCCTGGCCTTGGAGAGGGAACAAATAAGCTGCTGGCTCCCCTAGGCCAGGAACACAGGGTCGGCACAGCTCCTTTGCTAGCCATAGAAATCAGGGGTCTGCAGACGTTGACTGCCATACACCCCTGTATAGACTTGTGGGGACCCATCTCAACAGCGTTAGCCCTCACTACCACAATACAAGAAGGCAAACCTCTGAAGTTTAACTTCAACTCCTTCAGCTGTGAATGGGCAGATTTGTGATCCTTGAAACAGCCCTGCCCCTCAAGTAGGCACTTTTATCAATCTGCAGCAGGGTTTTGAGGACTGGTGGTAGCTCCTAACATGCCTAGTCACCTGCTACAGAAGTTCAAGAAAAAGTGGTGCCCTCGAGTCTTTGCAGCCAACATAGTGGGGTGCTCTTAGCCTAGCTGCAAAACTCACCTATCTATTCACCCTAGAGAATATGGACACACTTTTCTTTCAGAATCTCAGGGGCAGCTGTCAGCCCCCTGCCTGGCTCAGTGCGTGA
>NW_004444062.1:6650630-6652261 GCF_000243295.1 Trichechus manatus latirostris
AGAGAGACAGCAATCAGAAATCCAGAAGATTAACAATAAAATTTCAGAATTAGACAACTCAGTAGAAAGTCATAGGAGCAGAATTGAGGCAGTAGAAGTTAGAATCAGTGACATTGAAGATAAAGCTCTTGACGCCAACTTATTTGAGGAAAAATCAGATAAAACAATTAAAAAGAATGAAGAAATAGAATTGAGAACCCAGATGTAAGTCCATTCACCTATGGTCACCTGATCTTTGACAAGCGCCCAAAGTCCATCAAATGGTGAACAGTCTTTTTAATAAATGGTGCTGTCAAAACTGGATGCTTATCTGCAAAAAAAATGAAACAGGACCCATACTTCACACCATACATAAAAACTAATTCAAAATGGATCAAAGACCTAAATATAAAACCAAAAACTCTAAAAATCATAGAAGAAAAAATAGGATCAATGCTAGAGGCCCTAATACACGGCATTAACAGGATACAAGCCATAACCAACAACATACAAACTCCAGAAGATAAGGTAGAAACCTGGGCTCTTCTAAAAATTAAACACTTATGCTCATCAAAAGATTTCACCAAAAGAGTAAAAAGAGAAGCTACAGACTGGGAAAAATTTTTTGGCTATCAACACATCCGACAAAGGTCTAATCTCTAAAATCTACAGGAAATCCAACACCTCTACAACAAAAAGACAAATAATCCAATTAAAAAATTGACAAAGGAAATGAACAAACACTTCACCAAAGAAGACAGTCAAGCAGGTAACAGAACACACAAGGAATGCTCAAGATCACCAGTCATTAGAGAAATGCAAATCAAAACCACAATAAGATACCATCTCACCCCAGCATTACTGGCACAAATCAAAAAAACAGAAAATAGCAAATGTTGGAGAGGATGCGGGGAGATTGGAACTTTTATGCAGTGCCAATGGGAATGCAAAATGGTACAATCACTTTGGAAAATGATATGGCGCTTCCTTAGAAAGCTAGAAATAGACATACCATATGATCCAGAAATTCCACTCCTAGGAACATATCCTAGAGAAATAAGAGCCATCACACGAATAGACATATGCACACTTGTGTTCATTGCAGCATTGTTCACAATAGCAAAAAGACGGAAACAACCTAGATGCCCATCAACAGATGAATTGATAAACATACTATGGTACATACACACAATGGAGTACTAGGCAATGATAAAGAACAATGATGAATCTGCGAAACATCTCACAACATGGAAGAATCTGGAGGGCATTATGCTGAGTGAAATAAGTCCATCACAAAAGGACAAATATTATATAAGACCACTACTATAAAAACTCATGAAAAGGTTTACACACAAAAAGAAACAATCTTTGATGGTTACAAGGGAGGGGAGGGGTGGGGATGGAAAAAACACTAAATAGACAATAGAAAAGTGGTAACTTTGGTGAAGGGTATGACAGTACACAATGCTGGGGAAGCCAGCACAACTTGTACAAGGCAAGGTCATGGAAGCTTCATAGATACATGCAAACTCCTTAAGGGACTGAATTACTGGGCTGAGGGCTGTGAGGACCATGGTCTAAGGGAATATCTAGCTCAACTGGCATAACATAGTTTATAAAGAAAATGTTCTACATTCTACTTTGGTGAGTAG
>NW_004444062.1:6652879-6696513 GCF_000243295.1 Trichechus manatus latirostris
TCTAATCTTTGTCTGAAGAGTTGGCCTCAGGAATGGTTTTAGTTCTGGGTTGACAGAGAGTCTGGAGGTCATGCTTTCTGGGGTTCCTCCAGTCTCAGGCAGACCATTAAGTCTGGTCTTTTTACTAGAATTTGAGTTCTGCACCCACTTTTCTCCTGCTCCATCAGGGACTCTCTGTTGCCTGACACCCATTTAGTTCAGTAATGAAGTCACTCCTGAGGTTTACCCTTCATCCAAAGATTAGACAGTCCCATAAAACAAAATGAGACTAAAGGGGCACAACAGCCGAGGGGCAAGGACTAGAAGGCAGGAGACGACAGGAAAGCTGGTAATAGGGAACCTAAGGTAGAGAAGGGAGAGTGTTGACATGTCATGGGGTTGTTAACTAATGTCATAAAACAACATGTGTACTAACTGTTTAATGAGAAGTTAGTTTGTTCTGTAAATCTTCATCTAAAGTACAATTTTTTTTAAAAAAAAAAAAAGGAGAGAAGTTTATTCTCTCACAGTCTAGTAGGCTAGAAGTCCCAATTCAGGGCATCAGCTCTGGAGGAAGGTCCTTGGTATTAATCGTCTCCTGGTCAAGGAGCTTCTCAGCACAGGGACCCCAGGTCCAAAGGACACGCTATGCTCCCAGTGCTTTTTTCTTGGTGGTGTGACATCCTTCTGTCTCTCTGCTCACTTCTCTCTTTTATATCTCCAAAGAGATAGGCTTAAGACAGAATCTAATCTTGCAGATTTCATCAACATAACTGCCACTAATCCATCTCATTAACATCATAGTGATAGGATTTACAAACACATAGGAAAATCACATCAGATGACAAAATGGTGGACAATCACGCAATACTGGGAATCATGGCCTAGCCAAATTTATACACATATTTTTGGGGGACAAATTCAATCCATGACATCCAACTATTATTCAAATATATGCATCAACCACTAATGCCAAAGATGAAGAAATTGAAGATTTTTATCTGCAGTCTGAAATTGATCAAACATGCAACCAAGACATATTGATAATTACTGGTGACTGGAATGTGAAAGTTGCAAACAAAGAAGGATCACTAGTTGGAAAGTATGGCTTTGGTGATAGAAACGCTGCTGGAGATCGCATAATAGAATTTTGCAGCAGATTTGCCCAATGCAATACATTGTTTGATTTCTTGACTGCTGCTTCAATAGGTGTTGATTGTGGATCCAAGTAAAATGAAATCTTCAACAACTACAGTATTTTCTCCATTTATCATGATGTTGCTTATTGGTCCAGTAGTGAGGATTTTTGTTTTCTTTATGTTGAGGTGTAATCCCTACTGAAGGCTGTAGTCTTTGATCTTCAATCAGTAAGTGTTTCAAGTCTTCTTCGCTTTCAGCAAGCAAGGTTGTGTCATCTGCACAATACAGGTTGTTAATAAGTCTTCCTTCAATCCTGATGTCGCATTCTTGTTCATATAGTCCAGCTTCTCAGATTATTTGCTCAGCATAGAAACATAGCAAAATTGTGAGGATGACACAGGACTGGGCAATGCTTCGTTCTGTTGTACATAGGGTCGCTATGAGTCGGAACTGACTTGATGGCACCTAACAACAACAACAACATCTGGAGCAAAAGAGAAAGAAAGAAACCTGTGACTCAGAGAAGAAACCAGTCTACACGACTGATTTTTCTACATGAACCACAGCGTCCTCTACCCCAAGAGCAGAAGTACTAGATTGTGCCTGGCTACCACTACCAGATGTTCTAGTCAGGACTATAATAGCTGAATCCTGATAGAAAGGGAGAAAAATGTGGAACACAACTTCAAATTTCAAAAACAATCCAGTCTTACTGGACCCACTGAGAAAGGAGGAATCCCTGAGACTATTACCCTGAGATATTCTTTAAGCCTTGAACAAAAACCATCCCTTCAAATCACCTTTAAGCTAAATAGCAGGTGTCATGGTTTGAATTATGTCCCCCCAAAAATGTGTGTAACAATTTGGCTGGGCCATGATTCCCAGAATTGTGTGGTTGGCCTCCATGTTGTGATTGTAATTTTATGTTAAAGAGGGTTAGGGTGGGATCGTAACACCACCCTTACCCAGGTCACATCCCTGATCCAATGTAAAGCGAGTTTCCCTGGGGTGTGGCCTGCACCACATTTTATCTCTCAAGAGATAAATGGAAAGGGAAGCAAGCAGAGAGTTGGGGGACCTCATACCATCAAGAAAGCAGTGCCAGGAGCAGAGCGCATCCTTTGGACTGGGGTCCCTGCGCTGAGAAACTCCTAGTCCGAGGGAACACTGATGAGAAGGCCGAGAAAGAGAAAGCCTTCCCCTGGAGCTGACACCCTGAATTTGGAGTTTTAGCCTCCTTTACTGTAAGGAAATAAACTTCTCTTTGTTAAAACCATCCACTTGTGGTATTTCTGTTATAGCAGCACTGGATAACTAAGACAGCAGGTTAGCCCATAAAGTAATGAATATCACCGTGAATACTGTGCTCTTTTGAAAAGCTGTCTATATGAGACCAAGTGGTCAACAAAGCATAGATGAGCAGGTTGGGTTTGGGGGGCTGTGAGAGTAGGTTAATGGAAACAGAACAACTGGAACGGAAATAGTGAGAATGTTGATACAATGTGAAGAATGTAACTGATATTACAGAACAATATGTGTAGAAATTGTTGAATGGGAACCTGTTTTGCTGTGTACACTTCCACCAAAAACACAGTAAAATATTATTTTAAAAGAGGAAAGAAGATTATGAAAAAGATTCATTCAATTATTCACTTATCACTCAACTCAACTTACATTTTTGAGCATCTGTTTTGTGCCAGGCTCTGTGGTAGATGCTAAGTATATGTGGTGAATACAACAGAATCTGTCCCTTGTCTCATGGATCTGACATCTGGGGGAGAAAGACAGATCATAAATAAACAAGTCTGCAGACAAATAAATACATAATCGCACAGAGTGATCGCTCTGAAGGAAACCAGCACTCATCTGTCAGTTTGTCTCACTGTCATGGCTTGTGTGTTGCTGCTTCATTCATTTTTCAATTTTGCTGCAACATTTACCAAAGCGTGCTTGGCTAGGCTGAGAGAGTTAATGCAGTTAGAAAAGCAGCTCATTTATAGCAGCTTGTTCATGTACATAAGCGGTTTCAGCTATTGCAACCATCCCGTGGATGCCATTTTGTCCCTTCTTAGTTGTCATTGTACCACACATTGCTGCAAAATGTAGCTGCTCCTACATTTCCATGTTTCCACAGTCTTCATAATTACTGTCTTGAAGAGTACCCCACATTTTTCAAGCCCGAAATAATTCTTTTCCCTCTTAGTGGTTATGGGCCCAAGCTTTGGTGTCAGACAGGCTGGAGCTAAACCCACAATTTGCCACTTACTAGATAGGCAACTTCGGTTGAACTGGCCTCTGGAAACATCAGCTTCCTCATCTGTAAAATAGGGACAATGACCCCTACTTCCCAGAGTTGTTGTGAGAATCAAATGAGACATTGGGCATAAACACTTAGGCCAAACATGGCGACTGGCATATAGTAAGGATTCAACAAACGGAAGTTATTTGAGTAATAGCATCACTTTTATTATTCTCTTCTAGCAATTTAAAACAGGATATAGCACAGCACAGAGGAACTCTGGGGAGTGTACTGAAAGCTCATTCTAAATTTCTCAGCAACAAGAAGACTGATTGATTGTCTCCTGGCTGGGGGGAGGAAGAATGCAGAGGAGGTCTTCTCCTCAAATCAGACCAGGACGGTGCCCAGGCACTACACACTTCTGCCACCCTCCCCACCTCTCTACACCTGTCTTCCCTTCCCAATAGTAAAGGTTTATTCCCAAACAGGGAAAAACCCTACCACTTTCCCTTGGGTCACTATTTCACCACCTTTTGTAAAACCACATTAATGCTTTAAAGCAGTTGCCATCAAGTTGATTTTGGCTCATAGCAACCCTATAGGACAGAGTAGGACTGCCCATAGGGTTTCCAAGGAGCAGCTGGTAGATTCGAACTTACAACGTTTTGGTTAACAGCCGAGCTCTTAACCACTTTGCCACCAAGGTCTCCATTAATGCTTCAGGGCAACCAAAACATTAATGAATCTTCTGAAGCAAAGACATTTACAAAAGTCTGCTGGCCAGACTCAGAGAGTTAGTGCAGCTGAGAACAGCTGCTCGTTTATAGACAGGAAGCAGCTCTCTTGTGGTAGGTGTCCATGCTTATTAATACTCTGTTTCTAAAAGTCGCTGATGCAGATCAGTCCTAAAGCTTAATTTAAGGGTGACATTCACTATGAGTTGGAATCAACTTGGCGGCAACAGGTTTTTTTTTTTTTTTTTTTTTTTTGGGGGGTTCTTCAAAAAGTACCCAAAGATGTTGGATACCAAGTTAAAGCAAGCAAGTTGCATTATGTGCATAAAATAGGCCAATATGCCAGTTATTTCTGTAAGGAAGAATAAATGAATCAGTATAATTCTCTTCAACAAATCAGTTATTAGGCATTCAGTCATTTTGATCACATTTATTGAACATCAATTGTGTATTAGATGCTATCTTAGTCATCTAGAGCTCCTATAACAGAAATATCACAAGTGGAGACTTAAACAAACAGAAGTTCATTCTCTCACAGTCTAGTAGGCTACAAGTCCAAATTCAGGGCATCAGTTCCAGGGGAAGGCTTTCTCTGTTGGCTCTGGGGGAAAGTCCTTGTTATCAATCTTCCCCAGTCCTAGGAGCTGCTCAGAGCAGGGACCCCAGGTCCAAAGGACGTGCTGTTCTCCTGGCTCTTGCTTCTTGGTGGTATGAGGTCCCCACGTCTCTCTGCTCTCTTTTCTCTTTTATATCTCAAAAGAGATTGGCTTAAGACAAAACCTAATCTTGTAGATTGAGTCCTGCCTCATTAACATAACTACCACTAATCCCATCTCATTAACATCATAGAGACAGGGTGGGATTGTAACACCCTTACTAAAGTCACATCCCTGATCCAATGTAAAGGGAGTTTCCCTGAAGTGTGGCCTGTGCCACCTTTTATTTTACAAGAGATAAAATGAAAGGGAAGCAAGCAGAGAGGGGGACCTCATACCACCAAGAAAGCAGTGCCAGGAGCAGAGCACGTCCTTTAGACCTGGGGTTCCTGTGCGGAGAAGCTCCTACTCCAGGCGAAGATTGATGAGAAGGACTTTCTTCCAGAGCTGACAGAGACAGAAAGCCTTCTCCTGGAGCTGACGCCCTGAATTTGGACTTCTAGCCTACTTTACTGGGAGGAAATAAATTTCTCTTTGTTAAAGCCATCCACTTGTGGTATTTCTGTTATAGCAGCACTAGATGACTAAGACAATATTCCATGCATATACAGATATACGTGGGGCAGTTCTACTCTGTCCTATAGTGTTGCTATGAGTAGGAATCGTCTCAATGGCAATGGGTTTATTTCTTTTTTAATATATATGTACTCCATTACCATCTGTCAGTTTGTCATATGGCGGTGGCTTGTGTGTTGCTATGAGGCTGGAAGCTATGCCACTGGTATTTCAAATACCAGCAGGATCACCCATGGCGGACAGGTTTCAGGGGAGCGTCAACACTAAGACGGACTGGGGAGAAAGCCCTGGTGACCTACTTCTAAAAATTAGCCAATGAAAACCTTATGGATCACAATAGAACATTGTCCAACTTGCTTCCTTTGGACATATCATCAGGAGAAATCAATCACTAGAGGAAGATATCATGTTTGGTAAAGTAGAGGGCCAGCAAGGTCAAGGGAGGGAGACCCTCAGTGAGATGGATTGGTACAAAGGCCACAAGGATAGGCTTGAATATGCTGACAATCATGAGGGTGACCCAAGACTGTGCAACTTTTCATTCTGTTGTATATAAAGTTACCATGAGTTGGAGTTGACTCAATGGCAACTCTCTATCTGTATGTATAGTACAAAGAATAAAACAATAATGCCAGAGGAAAGGTTCAGGTAGAGCATTATAGGAGTTCAGATGAGGGACCCACTCACTCCTGTTGAGGCCTGCCTGGCCACTCTATTTAATACTACATCCCACCCCAACCTCCACTCTCCCAATCCCCCTTTTCCTGCTCTATTTTTTCCCATGGCACATTATCAGCCTTTATGGCATGCTATGTAATTTATTTATTTATCCTGTTGATTATTTATCTGTCACCCCCACTAGAATGTAATCTCTCTCCATAAAGACAGAGATGTTTGTCTGCTTTGATGTATCCTAAGTACCTGCGATGGTTAAGGTTGTGTGTCAACTTAGCTGGGCCATGATTCTCAGTGGTTTGGCAGTTACGTGATGATGTAATTTGGC
This sequence comes from Trichechus manatus latirostris, assembly GCF_000243295.1. Taxonomy (NCBI): domain Eukaryota; kingdom Metazoa; phylum Chordata; class Mammalia; order Sirenia; family Trichechidae; genus Trichechus; species Trichechus manatus. Next base: position 6,659,207 of record NW_004444062.1, read on the forward strand.
AGTTATGTAATGCTGTAGTTATCCTCCATTTTGTGATATAATGTAAGCACCTCCATGATGCAATCTGATGTGATCAGCCCATCAGTTGTAAGGGGAGTTTCCTTGTGGCTGTAGCCTGCATCCAACATATATGGACGTTCTGGCAAAGTTCACTGGCTTTTGCTCACTCTGGATCCTGCATCTGGTTTCCTCATCATCTGACCTCTGGTTCTTGGGACTTCTTGAGCCAGCAGCCTGCTGTCTTACCTGCCGATCTTGGGTTCGTCAGCCCCTGAAGCTACGTGAGTTAGCAGTACCCTCCAGCCTGACACCTGACTGACGAACTTAGGACTTGCCAGCCTCTACAACCATGTGGGTCATTTCCTTGAGATAAATTTCTTTTTCTCTCTCTCTTTATATATATACGTATGTGTGTGTTTATATTATATATATACATATATATATGCATCACTGGTTTTGTTTCTCTAGAGAACCCCGTCCAAGACAATACCTAAAATAGAAACTGACACAAAGCACACACTCAGTAAATATCCCTGAATGAGAGGCAGCCAGGACAGGTGTGGTGAAAGACATTCATCTAACCATCCACCCACTCATTTAAGAAGCATTTCCTAGAGCATCTTCTCTATGCCAAGTGATATCCTAGGCCCTGAAGATGTAATGAACAAGAAATTCTCCCTCCCCCTCAGGAACTAGTGATATAGACAGAGGGCAAGGGCTTTCTGCTCAGTGAAATAGTGTGATTGAAGGCTCTGGCAACAGGAGCACGAGGACATATTCTAGAGCAGATGCAAAGCTGGGTGTGAAGGGCATCCCTGGGAATAATGCTGGACAGGCATCATGGGGACCAAGCTCCTGGAACCCCTGGCTGAGCAGTCCATGGCTAACAGATGGACCCTTACAATCTTGAGGTATAGATTTTACTTTTAAATAACTCAATTTAGATACGAACACAAGACTCAATCAAAGCCAAATAATCAGCCTGTTAAGCCTATAATCCTAGAGGTGAAAAATTAGACTGTAGGAATATACACTGAGCTCTCTCTTTCTATGTCTCATACATTTTCATACTTCATGCTTTGCCTGTTTTCAAGACACAGAGGAATGGACATCTGTTGTTTACACACACTGACACAGACTGGACACATTCAGGCTGTTTATAGTTTTACACAGATCATTCCAGACCAAAGAGAAGAAGGCCAGGTAGGGTGAACACACCTGCCTTACTCTTTGTTTGCCAGGCCAGATTGAGAGGAAGGATGGTTTGTTCAAACAGCACGGTCCTGGGAAGACCCCAGTATGGGCTACAGCTCCAAGACACCCAGTTGATTTTCCTTTGCTCAGGCCTGAGTATAACTAGCCATCAGGATCACTTGTTGGGCCTTGCTGTACGCCACGCCCAATGCCAGACCCTGCAGAATGTCACAAAAGTAGTGAAAGAGCTGTTGTTCATGGTATAGTCTGACCCCAAGGAGGAAAAAAGGGGATGCTATAAAAATAAACGCATATAGGCATAATTAGTATGGATAAGTATTCTGTGCTCTGGGAAAAAAAAAGAGTGCATAAAAATAATTCTGCTATAGAAGGGGACAAGGAAGCTGATGATAGGGAACCCAAGGTTGAGTAAGGATATTGTTGATGTGTTGTGAGATTGTTAACCATTGTCATAGGGCAACATGTGTAGTAACTGTTAAATGAGAAACTATTTTGTTCCGTAAGCCTTCATCTTAAGTGAGAATAACAGCACAATTCGAAGAGCGTAGTCAATGTCACTGAACTGTGCATGTAGACATTTTTGAAATGGTGTATCTTTGGCTATGTGTATTTTCACCAAAACAAAAAAAGTTTGAGAAGTTAGAGGGTTGATATGTTGTGGGGTTGTTAACCAATGTCATAAAACAACATGTGTACTTCTGTTTCATGACAAACTATTTGTTCTGTAAGCCTTCACCTGAAGTACAATAAAAAAAAAAATTAAATTAAATTAAAAATATATAAATAATTCTGCTATAAACAGTCTTTCAGATGGATGGATGGATGGACGGATGGACAGACGGACGGACGGATGGACGGACGGATGGATGGATGGATGGATGGATGGATGGATTGATGGATGGATGGATGGATACATGGATAGATAGACAAATAGCTGCTAGTGAGTCAATTCTGACTCACGGTGACCTTATGTACAACAGAACAGAACACTGCCTGGTCCTGCATCATCCTTATGATCTCTAGCATGTTTGAGTCCACTGTGATGGCTACTGTGCCAAACCATCTCACTGAGGGTCTCCCTTGTCCTCGTTGGCCCTCCACTTCATCAAACATAATCTCCTCCTCCAGTAACTGCTCCACCCTGCTGTATCCAAAGCAAGTGAGTTGGACAATGTTCTGCTGTGATCCATAAAATTTTCCTTGGATAATTTTCAGAAATAGATCCCAGGCCTTTCTTCCTGATTGTCTTAGTCTGGAGGCTCTGCTGAAACCCGTCTACCATGAATGACCCTGAAATACTGATGACATAGCTTCCAGGCTCACAGCAACACAAAGCCACCATAGTACGACAAACTGACAGATGGGTGGTGGCCCTGTATATACCAAAAACCAAACCCACTGCCGTCAAGTCAATTCTGACTCATAGCAACCCCATAGGACAGAGTAGAACTGCCCCAGAGTTAGATGCCGTAAATCTTTGTGGAAGCAGACTGCCACATCTTTCTCCCATGGAGTGGTTAGTGGGTTCGAACTGCTGATGTTTTGGTTGGCAGCCAAGCACTTTAAACACCGCACCACTAGGGCTCCTGGTTCTATATATAGTGTTGTGGTTGTTAGGTGTCAAGTCGGTTCCGACTCATAGTGACTCATAGTACAAAAGAACGAACTATATACAGTGAATACAAACAATCATCCACTTCCCTAGTTTATCTGTTTTATGAGTTCCTGTTTTTAAATACTGAGTTTTCTTCAAGGCTCACCTCACAAGCAGACATTCTAGTGGCAGCCATAGAGGAATGTCCAACCATCGAGGTGACCTGGAGGGTCCCTTCAGGGAAGGGGAGGTGGGAGAGTGGTTATTGCAGGAACAGGGAGACTCATCCACAGGCGAGACAGGCCACTTGGGCAAAATCAAAAGTACTCATTCCAGATTGCAGCTGCTGCTGTGCTTGAAATCCTGTTCTCTGGCAGGTGGGAGGATTCTGTGGGAAGGGATTCTAAAGCACTCTCAAAACCTTCCTGCTGCTCCCCACTCTTTGCACTTACTCTGGGGTTCCTAACAACCTCATTTTAAAATGCCCAGGATCAACAGTGGAGAGAAAGCACCTCAATTACGTGAGTATAAAGGTGTTTGACCACCACCACTCTGTCAGTTTGTCATACTGTGGTGGTTTGCATGTTGCTATGATGTTGGAAGCTATGCCACCAGTATGTCAAATACCAGCAGGGTCACCCACGGTGGACAGGTTTTGGCAGAGCTTCTGGGCTAGCCAAGAGGGACTGGGAAGAAAGGCCTGGAAATCCACTTACAAAAATCAGCCTATGAAAACTTTATGGATCACAATAGAACATTGTTCAACTCACTTGCTTTGAACATATCATCAGGAGGGATCAATTGCTGGAGGAGGACATCATGTTTGGTGAAGTAGAGGCTAGCAAGGGTGAGGGAGACCCTTGGAGAGATGGATTGACACAATGGCCACAACAACGGACTCAAACATGTCGGTGATCGTAAGACTGACGTAGGACCGCGCAATGTTTCATTCTGTTGTACACGAGGTCACCATGAGTCAGCTATCTATCTACTTATCTATCTAATGATATATGAAGAATACAAATCTCCAGGTATCTCCAGGTCTGACGTGTGGTTGTCACTGGTGCCGTTTCCTGTGAGTGAAAAACCCAGTCTCTTTTCCTCTTAGCATCTCAGTCAGGGAAATGAGCCCCCTACCAGACAACAACAGTGATCAAGTTGGACTCCAACAATAAGCTTTAACATTCTCTCTCAGGAGCGCACTGCCGGAAATGCATGGAGGGAGAGACCACTTTTCCAACTTACTAGAAGACTCTTCCAAGCTGAGTCTGGTCAGGAAATGCTACCTGGTGTTAAGCCTTGTAATTTTACCCACAAAACCTCATTTCCCTTTTCTTTTTTATTGTTTCCTCCCTCTATGCATGGGAGCAATTTAAGTCACTCTGATTCCTCACGAACAGCCTATTGGATGACAACACATCAGAAGAGAGAAGACATTCCAGAAACAGGAAACCACTGTGAAAAATACCTGCTTAGAGTTTCATTAAGCCTTGGGAAGCAGGACCACTCCTAGGTAACTTAATTGTTCGGAATGTAAGAGGATCTGAAATAGCAGTAGAATATTCTCCCGGCTGCTTCAGACAGGGACTGTGAATCCTTCATTCAGCAAACATGTATTGAAAGCCTGTCCACAGCTAACAGCTGATATTTAGTGAACACTGGTGTCCCTGAGTGGTCCAAACAGTTAACACACTCAGCTGCTAACCCAAAGGTTGGAAGTTCAGTCCAACCAGAGGCACCTTGAAAGAAAGGCCTGGCAATGTACTTTCAAATAAATCAGCCACTGAAACTTATGGAGCACAGCTCTACTCTGATACACGTGGGGTCACCATGAGTTAGAGTCAACTCAGTGGCAACTGGTCTTTCTGGTATATGCTAGGCACTGAACTAGTACTTACTTAGGATGCATTTTCCAGTTTATTCCTCCCAAACACCTATGACAGTCTTGTTATTATGATTCCCGATCTATGTTCAAGAATATGGAGGCACTAAGAAGTTGTTTTCCCAAGGTCACAGAGCTCAATCATTAAAAAGCCAGAATTTGAATCCAGTTCACATGCCAGCCAGAGTCCATGGGGGCTGCAAACGGTTAATACCATTGGCTGCTAACCTAAAGGTTAGAAGTTCAAATCCACCTCGAGGCACCTTGGAAGAAAAGCCTGGCAATGTACTTTCAATAAATCAGCCATCGAAAACCTTATGGAGCACAGCTCTACTGTGACACACATGGGGTCGCCATGGGTCGGAGTCAACCAACTGATTAGTTTTGTTTGTTTTGGGTTCAGTCTCCAGCCTTAACTGCTACCACACTCTACTGTCCTGATAAAGGATGTCCAAGGAAAATTGCTCAACCTGTCCTGAAAATCTGTTCTAGGCTTTGCCCTCTGAAAGTCCCCTGTAGTGAATTCGAATTTCTCCTACTTCTGTTACAGGCCATTTCCTATTAGGCAGAGGCTTCTGAGAAGCAAGTGTTGGGGAAAGCATGCAGGAATTGCCCTCCCGCAGGCATTGAAGGGAGTGATGCATTCCTTCTACCAGGAACTGAAGGGAAATGTCCTCAGTGGAGGTGAATCTGCAGCCACTGGGAGCCTCATCTGCATCTTTGTCGAAGCCCTATACCTCCCTACACTCAGAGAGCAAAGGTTTATTTGCCTGCCAAGAAGTCAGAACTCTGCCTATGATGTAACACATCTGGCATTTTGTCAAGCTGACAGTGTTCATGGAAAAGGGCAGATGGTGCTTTCTGTGTCCATTCTAAGAGAAGGCCCTCAGGTAAACAGTGTTCTCCATGCCTTGGAGTTTCTAAAAACCTGGGGGCTGTTGTAGGGAAAAAACATCATAAAGTTTAGTAAAGCAAAAAGAAATTTTTATTCTGCATATATTCAAAAAGGCACAAAAAGGCAAAAGTGGGAAGCAGACAAGCATGATGTCAGAGCTAATGTCTGCCCTAATCCGAGGAAGGTTACAGAATCATCAGTATATATTAACATCCCAGAATGGGTAGAATCATTGAAAGCTTTACTTTTTCACACATTGGCTAGAAATTGTGATCTTACATTTTGAATCATCTTTCTTAACAATCACTGGTACAGGTTTTCAGTTAGGAGGGTCTTCGTTGGTCCAACAAATTTCTATTCACTAAATGCTAATAGAAAAAGATAGGAATGGAAAGTCGTTTGGGTTCTGTTTGATTGGCTTTATGTGAGAGTTTCCCTAAAAGATATTTTTCTTCCCTAAAAGATAATTTCCAAGACTGTCCCATCTATTGTCTTTGTCTCAGGGCCCAGTTGATGGGTCCTTGTGAGTACTTGTGAGCCCTTCTCTATGCTCAAGGACAGGGAATAATGATTCCAGCATTATTTCCTAAATCAGGGCTCAGCCTTGGTCACCATAGGTTAACACCACAGCCTTAAGCATCCTAAAGTTCAGAGGCTCTCAAACTTGAACATGCACCTGAGTCCCCTGAAAAAACAGTTGCCAACGAGTCAACTCTGACTCATGGCAACTCCATGTGTGTCAGAGTAGAACTGTGCTCCACAGGGTTTTCAATGGCTGACTTTTCAGAAGTAAATCACCAGGTGTTTATTCTGAGGCACTTCTGGGTGGATTCAAACCTCTAACCTTTTGGTTAGCAGCCAAGCATGTTAACCATTTGCACCACCCAAGGACTTCAAGTCCCGTGAACAGCTTGTTAAAACACAGGTTGCTGGACTCAACTCCACTGGTTTCCCAGTTCGGGGGTGGAACCCAAGAACTTGCATTTCTAACAAGTTCCCAGGTGATACTGATGCTGCAGGCTCTGGGACCACACTTGGTGACTCCAGAGGTTGCTTCGTGGAATTATCAGTGATGTGTTAGGATCCCAACAGCACCACCCTTATAAACCACGGCATAAAACCCAATTCCAGCATGATGTCATATTTAAAATCCCAAAAGCACCAATATGTCTGTGAGGTAACAAGTAGAGGGAGTGAAGAAATTAGGACAGGTTGAGACCAGGCTGCATGGTCATTTAAAAATAAACCTCTTTTGGACTGGAGGATCAAATAAAAAGGAAGCTGAAAGGGCCTGTGAAGAAAGCTTTGTTTAGTCAGGCATTCCACCTCATTCCTAAGAGTATCAAAGTTAGTTAGGATAAAGCCAGCCCTGCCCAGCCCAATCCAGCCCAGCCCAGCCCAGACCTGCCCAAGGTGCTCTCTCTTTTCTCAGAAGAATGTAAATTTACCACCAAGGCACAGGACAGTGGTTGTATTTGCTTTCTCTTCCCCGGGGAAGTCAAGAACACCTGTCTCCCCTTCCCTACTAGCTCGTTAACATCTCCTTCACCGTGGTCCTTGGGGGGCCCAAGATCTGAAAGGGAGGGGTCCTGACACTCATCTACAATCACTGTCATTTCTAGAAAGTCTGGAAGACAGGAGCTAGAAAATAGATTACAGATCTGACAGTCCATTTAGCGATCCAACCTATTCCTGTCATCTGAGTGGCTTCACCCATGTTGCTCCTCTGAATGGAAATCCTTTCTCCTTGTCCTCTTGGCAAACTCCTAGTCTTCCATTAAAACCCATCTCAGGCATTCTGTCTTTGGGAGGTGACCTTTCAGCACCCCAGATAGAGTTTGTCATTACCTCCTCTGTACTTGTACTGTGTACGTACTTCCATATTGTAGTTCCTTGTTTACAAGTCTGAGTGACAGGACCAAAACTACTAACCTGTAAGTATTCCCAGCCAAAGGAGTCACTGGGTGGTGAAAACAGTTAATGCACTTGCTACCTACCAAAAGGTTGACAGATTGAGTCCGCCCAGAGGTGCCTTGAAAGAAAGGCCTGGCGATCTACTTCCAAAAAACCAGCCATTGAAAACCCTATGGAGCACTGTTCTACTGTCACACACATGGGGTGGTTGCCATGAGCTGGAATCAACTCGCCGACAACTGTTTTTTTTTTTTTTTGTTTTACTCCCAGCCTGTTCCCTCTCTCCTTATCAACTAAAGAGGGTCTAGCTCTTTCCATTTGGTTTCTACCACTCTGTCGCTCTCTGGGGACAGAGGCTGCCCTTGCCAGTATTACTCTGGTCTCTGCATTACAGAACCAAAGGCTGGGGAGAGAAAACTGAAAAGGCAGAAGAAAAGGATGTTTAGAAGAGAGGGGTACGTGTACTAGGAGCGAAAGATGCTTTCTCTAGGAGCAAAAGGGGAAAATTACATAGGTTGGGGGACTTTTCTGAGGGTTGTTGAGGAAAGAGTGCTGAGGCAGGCTCAGGGTGTAAGGAAGTGGATAGAAAGGGGAAAGAGCTTGTATTAAGGGTAGCTCTGGACTGCCCTTGTCGACTCTACTTCCAGAGTTTAAAAATGCAAGTAAAGGACTTAAACCGTCCCGAAATATCTGTTAGTCCCAGGGACTATCCTTTCTTTGATGGTAACGCTGCACTGGGACTGGACCACATGGGTTATGCTTTCATTGGGTTACATCCCCGTATTTCTCTGGTCTTTCCCTTCACTGTTCCCAGTGGCTGGCCTCGAGCCTTGCCCATAGTAGGTGCTCAGAAACGGTTAGCTTCTTTCCTCCCTTCTTTTCTTCTGTCAACCCTGAGCAGCCCATCATACTAAAATGATGGCAGGATGGAGCAGAGGCTGACAGGGCAACTTGGGGGAGAGAGAGAAGCAAATAAAACACCCCACTGAGTTTCTCTGGACTGAATACCAGCCACACAATGCTGATCTTGGCTGGGATCCCACCATTACCAGCCCCCCCAAGGGCCTCTAGGGTATGGCTAATTAAAGACATGGTTACTCACTTCGTTCCCAAGTCACTATTTAAGGAAGTAGAATCATGCCATTCCTATAAGGCCTATGACCCGACACTGGAGGCAAACAATGCTAGGGCTTGTCCAAGTGGCTGTAAGTTCAGTGCTTTTCAAAGAGCATGGGCGGAGGCAGGGGAGGGCGGGAGGCTGCAGGCCCTGCAGCTGGGCCAGCTGCTAGATCGTCCCTCCTCTCTCTCCCTCCTCCCGGGAGGCCTGGATCTAGTGACAACCCCTCCCTAAGCCCCCTCCTGTGCGTTCTGGGCACACTCAGAGTCACACAGCTGACTCAGAATAAAGCACTAACAATCTCCTTTTGGATTTCAAGTAGCAGCAACTTAGAGGAGTTGGGATTTTTCAGTTATTTTTGAAGAAGTAAAGAAAAACATTGCTTTTAATCAACAAACTCTTATTGAGATCTGCTCTATGTCGGGCCCTGTGCTGAAGATGGGGAAGAGAAGTGAACAGAATATAATTCCTGCCCTCAAAGAATAGTCAACCTTGTAGATGAAGCAGATGCACAAACAACATTAATGTGGAATAAGGGAGCCCCTTGTAGCGCAATGGTTAAGCGCTCAGCTACCAACCTAAAACTTTGCAGTTCAAACCAACCCAGCAGCTCCGCAGGAGAAAGACCTGGCTATCTGCTCCCATAAAGATTACAGCCTAGAAAACCCTATGGAGCAGTTCTGTTCTTCACATGGAGTCACTATGAGTAGAAAATAGACTCAACAGCACTTAACAACAGCAATGGAGAGTAAATGCAACACTAGAGTCATGTCTTGAGCACAGTACAGAGAAAGTAGTGGTACCCTCTAACTGGCAGGGGAAGAAAGGTGTGCCAGAGAATGGGAGTTCTGAGGTGGGTTTTGATCGGCAAATAGCAGTTCATCAAGTAACCTAGTGAAGGAAGAACATCCTTAGCAGGGGAAAAGCATATTCCAAGTCACTTAGACCTCAGAGAAATGGGTTGAACCCAGCAGTTTCAGTGAGTCTCAAACTCTTCTTACAAAGAAAACCTAACAGCAGATGAGAGTGAATGGGAGGGTGTTGTCTGCAGCATCAGGGCAAGTATAAAATTTCTTTAACATTTATTTTTATTTTATATAACTGTGCCTATTACGCATTATGATTTATGACATTCCCTGTGTTTTGATATAAAAATAATGTTTTTTAATTTCTGGCCAGTAAAATTATTTGAGTTTTGAAACATAGATCAGATAGCTAGATGGCCTCAAGTTGACTCCTACTCCTGGCAACCCTGTGCACAAAAGGATGAGACACTGCCCTGTCCTGCATCAGCCTCACAACTGCTAGTATGTTCGAATCCATCCTTGTGGCCATTATGCGAATCCATCTCTCCAAGGGTCTCCCTCACCCTTGCTGGCCCTCTACTTCACCAAACATGATGTCTTCCTCCAGCAATTGATCCCTCCTGATGACATGTCCAAAGCAAGCGAGTTGAACAATGTTCTGTTGTGATTTATAAGACTTTCACTGGCCTATTTTTAGAAGTAGATTACAGGGCCTTTCTTCCTAGTCTGTCATAGTCTGGAAGCTCTGCTAAAACCTGTCCACTATGGCTGACCCTGCTGGTACTTGAAATAGCAGTGACATAGCTTCCAGCATTGCAGCAATGCGCAATTCACCACAGTGCCACAAACTGACAGATGGTGGTGGTTTGAAACACATTGTCAAACAAAATTGATCCTTTAGTACGAAGCTGCATACTGATTCCTGGCCTTCAGGTTTTACAGTTTGTACTCCAGCTTGAGAACCAGAAAGCCTTTAAAAGAGGGTTGAACAGCATGATGAACATAATTAGTGTCCCTGAACTGTACATGTGAAGATTGCTGACATGTCACATTTGTGTTACATACATATTTACCACAATTTAAAAAAAAAGAGGGTTGGAGACCAGGTCTGAACGTACAAGTGATTTTTCACACTCTTTTTTTTTTTTTAAGGTCTGTGGACCTGGTTTAGGTCCCTGAGTGGCGTGAACGATTTGCTCTTGGCTATTAACCTAAACATTGGTGATTCAAACCCATCCAGTGGTGCCGCAGAAGATAGGCCTGGTGATCTGCTTCTCTAAAGATTACAGCCAAGACAGCCCTATGGAGCGGTTCTATTCTGTAACGCATGGGGTTGCCATGAGTCGGAATGGACTCAACCACAATGGGTTTGTTTTTTTATTTGTTTGTTTGACCTGGTTTGGCCACAGTTAAGAGTATTTCCCAAGGCCTCTTCTCAAAGTTTAAAGTTTGCCCTAGTTCCCATTAGCCCTTACTCTGCCATGTTGGCTGACTTCAGGAAGATACCACCGGAGCCAACCAAGCAATGATAGAGTGGACACAGTGGAATTTCTGCCACAAAATCAGCACAAAATAGAGGAATTCCAAGCTGAGTGTACAATTGACTTGGCAATCAGATGCAAGCCCATTTGAGGTTTAAAAAAATTACTGCCAACGGATAGTAATGATTCGCCAATCTGGATGCCAGATTACACGCCAGGCCAATTATATCAGAACCACTGGAAGTGGCGTGCAGATGTTAGACATTGTTAACGCTTCCAGGTGATTCCAATGGGCAGCCAAGTTTGTGCATCAGTGAGCTACATCACGGTAGTTCTCAACCCTGCTGCACATTAGAATCACCTGGCGAGGTTTTCGTATAACTATGGAGGGAATATGCAACATCATGCTAAACGGAGAAAAGATTAAATTTGTCAATCCACAGTCAATGCCCGTGGAAGCAGCAGTCAATAAATCAAATGCCGTACTGCACTGGGCAAATCTGCTGCAAAAGACCTCTTCAAACTGTTAAAAAGCAAGATGTCACTAAGGACAATTCAAATTCACCAGCTGCTCCTTGGAAACTCTACGGGACAGTTCCACTCTGTCCTATAGGTTCGCTATGAGTCCGAATAGACTCCACAGCAATGGATTTGGTTTGGTTTTTTTGGCCAGAAGAATGAACAAATCTGTCTTGGAAGAAGTACAGCCAGAACGCTTCTTAGAAGTGAGGGTAGCGAGACTTCTCTCATGTACTTCGGATGTGTCATCAGGAGGGACCAGTCCCTGAAGAAGGACATCATGCTTGGTAAGGTAGAGAGAGGGCATCATGGATTGAATTGTGTCCCCCAAAAAGTGTGTGTAGCAACTTGGCTAGGTCATGATTCCTAGTATCGTATGATTGTATTATCTGATGTGATTTCCTTATGTGTTGTAAATTCTATCACTGTGATGAGGTTATACTGATGAGGTTGACAAGATTAGATAGCGTCTTAATGCAATCTCTTTTGAGATAGAAAAAAGATAAGCAAGCAGAGACACATGGGAACCAAGAAAGCAGTTCCGGGAGCAGAGTGCATCCTTTGGACCTGAGGTTCCTGCGCAGAGAAGCTCCCAGACCAAGGGAAGACTGATGCATCACAAGGACCTTCCTCCAGAGCTGACAGAGAGAGAGGAACTTCTGGAGCTGATGCCCTGAATTTGGACTTGTAGCCTACTGGACTGTCAGAGAATAAACTTCTCTTTGCTAAATCCATCCACTTATAGTATTTCTGTTAGAGCAGCACTAGATGATGAAGACAGAGGGTTAGCAAAAGAGAGGGAGACCCTCGTCTGAGACAAATTAATACAGTGGCTGTAATGATGGGCTCACGCATAGCAAGGATTGTGAGGATGGCTCAGGACCGGGCAGTGTTTCATTCTGTTGTGCATGGGGTCGCTCTGAGTCGGAACGGACTCCAGGGCACCTAACAAGAACAACAACGTGGAGGGATGTCCTGCCCCCAGGCCAGTAACAGATTCTCTGGGGCTGGGGCTGGGAGTCAATATCAGACCACCCTTAGACCACTTGAAGAGCCAGTCTGACCTCAGCCCTGAGCCACAGCGACCCTATGCTTTGGGGCATCTTACTCAAACTATTTCAAGTTCTGTGTTGGTGTCTGGACCTGCAGGAGCTGGCAGGGTCATCTGTTGGGGCACCTTGAGAGGCAACCAGGACCCAGGTGCGCAGCTCCGGGATTCATGCCTTTGAGGTCCTCCCAACGCCTGTGGCCAGCACAGTTCAGGAGGGCGTCCTGGGTCACTCCTGCTGCCCGGCGCACTGTCTCTTTCATGTGACCTCAGGCACCAGAGTAGTGCTGATTCCTGATTTGGGGCAACTCATTCACGTCTGGCACATGATGTGTTTGGGGCTCTGGGCCACCAATGGTCCACAGAGTACACTGCTTGAGTCACATGCGTGGGCCCTGGGTGGCTCTCACCCCTCCGTGTTCAGACCATGGTGCCCCCTCCGGTCCACAGCTGAGGGTGGTGAGAGTGGGGCAGGGGCTTTGATCCTGTGCAGCCCACTCTCCACCTCCCTGCTGGCATGCAGGGCAGCCACCCCCATCCCCACCGCAGGCTCCACGCCACGGGTCAGGCAGTCTCCCAGGGCGGCTTTCCAAGTTGTTCCGTAACACCAAGGGACCCTGCTGGGCAATGTCCTCTCATCTCCCACCAATGTGGTAACTTTGTGCTGTCCCTGGTCCACCTTATGCCGAGCCTGACAAGGACGTACATTTCTTGCAGGAATGGGATTGCCCCTCTCACTCTTCCCACAGGCCCCTCACCTGTTCTCCCTGCTGGTGGCTGTGTGTGTGAAAGGCAGGCATGCCAGCCATACTGAAAGAGATTCGTTTTAGAAATGCAATGATTACTGTCTGAAGCGTTCAAGGCCTGACTGGAAAATATTCTACATGGATGCTATATAATTCCATATAGTAAATTTAACATGACCAAAACAGAATTATCTTTAAAATTTTCCTGCATACTCTAGAAAGTCATAATCAAGGGGAAAGCACCCTAACAACCTTCCCGAGAGTCACTGGAAGCCAGGATGCAGCAGGATAGATAAGGCCGCATCACCAGTAACAACATACCAGTTGCTGTCCAGTTGATTCCAACTCAGGGCGACTCCATGTGTGTCAGAGTAGAACTGTACTTCATACGGTTTTCAATAGTCAATTTTTCAGAAGTACATCACCAGGCCTTTCTTCTGAGGCAACTCTGGGTGGACGCAAACCTCCAACCTTTTGGTGAGTAGCTGAGAGCTTTAACTGTTTGCACCACCCAGGGACTCCAGGAACAATGAAACGAGACTTAAATTAACGGTAGTGGGGGAAGACAGAGGCAAGAAGATCTGCTCCAGTACAAACAAGTTCTGCAGAGCCATGAGGACGCCGTAATAACAACATTGCTACACTTCACTTTCAGTGGGAGACACGAAATTAGCCAGGAACGGTGAATTTGACAAAAAAGAACATGAAGAGATAGTTCCTGAATTTGAACCGGAAGAGATGGTGCCTGGACCCTGCAAAGAATCTTCATGTGCATTGACTGGATAAAAAACAAATCTATAAGTAACTCTTCTCCCTCACAAGGGCCCGTGAATTTTGTAATGCATGTTTTAATCAAGTTGTTTTTATACACAGGAGCCCCAACAAAATAATAGTTGCCCCAGGCCGTACACATTCTAGGGGTGTCCCTGCTGGGCATCCTATTTTCTCAAAAGTTCCCCAGGTGATTCCAGTTTTGTACCCAGGGTTGAGAGCCCTTGAGCCAGACAGAAGCAGGTGGATGCCTACGTTTCTGGTTTCAACCAGCAATTGAGAAGCGTTATAGCGAGGTTCCTCAAAGGAACCCAATGGAAGTTCAATGTAATGAAAGAATTGGGAGGCATTGGAAACTATTTCTCTGAATTGCCCTTTTTTAATGCACTTAACACTGCCACAAGAAACATCATCAGTCTCTTCGATGAACATTCCCAATCTGCTGATAGGTAGTGAGAAAATAACTGGGCTTGTTTTGTATAGCTTCCCAGGCTCCTTTTTTACTTCCTTGTTCACTTCAACCTGTCCAGCTGAGGAGAGGTAATTACATTAACACACCTGGCAACTTAAATGCTCAGTTTTTAGCAACAAAATAGCCTTTTCTCTTTAATGAATTATAAAACCTGAGGTCTCCCCGGCAAGTCTTAGAAAGCCTTAGGATTAGAAGCCATCAAGAAGTTGGGTTGAACAGGAGAGCTTCTGGGGTGCAAAAGGAAGCTCTCGCCAAAGGATGCTCTGCTCCCACCAGACTAAATTCTTTGAGGGCAAAGACTCTGCTCCTCACAGTTCACACACACACACAAAAAATCCAAACCAGTTGCCGTGGAGTTCATTCCAACTCGTGGCAATCCCATTTGTTTCAGGGTGGAACTGTGCTCCACAGGGTTTTCAGTGGCTGGTTTTTCAGATGTGATTGCCAGGTCTTTCTTCTGAGGTGCCTCCGGTTGGACTTGAACCAGAGCTTTGAACCGGTTCAAATGCTGAGAATTTGTATTTCCACCCCAGATATACTGAATCTGAACCCACAATTTAACAAGATCCCCAGGTGATCTTGTTAAAATGTGGATGTATACATAAAATCACATGGAAATACATGTATGTGTTAAGGAATAGATTTTGAAGTCAGACAGACCTAAGTTTATACCAATCATTGGCTGAAGGAACCTCAGTAAGATACTAAGTTTCCCTAAGCCTAAATTTATTCACCGGCAAAATGGGTTCGGTTTCCTCGCAAGGCAGATTAGAGGCATAAATGAGATAGTGTGTGTAAAGTGTTTGTTAAAGTGACTGACATAAAGCCTCAATAAACAGAAACCATTATCAACATAATTCTTACCACAGCATAGTTAATTTGGGGGCATCCTTCTGAGTTCAGGATTTCACAACAATAAAGACACAGACAGGATTAATGGAAAGGGGCTTATACACATACATGTAAACGAATACTTTCCACAAGAATGCACAGCTTAAGCGGGATCAGTCACCTGGTGGTCAGATGTTTCAAAGTCCCCAAGGGTGAGACAGTTCTGCTCAGGAACCCAGCCTGATTTCCTGGTTCAAAAATCACACCTGTGAAACTCTAGCCAGGTGGGAAATTCTTCTGGTTGACTCTCATGAAGCCTTGGTTCATTTTCAAGTTATTTCTCTGGGTCACCCTGAGGTCATCTCCTTAATTAGTGAAACAGCCAAGGGAGGCCAAAGACCCAGGAACTGAGCTGCACAACGTTTGCCTACAAGTCTATAATAATACTTGTCCTTTGCTGAACACTTACTATGCACCAGGCACCATGCAAATAGCTTTACATGCATCAGTTTGCTTAATCCTCTAACAACCCTCCAGAGGAACAGCTCAGACAATCCCCATTTAGAGATGACGAATCTCGGGCTTGGCAAAATCCAATCATCTGTCCAAGATCATGGAGCCAGTAAGTGGGAGAGCCAGCATTCAAGGTCTTTCTGACTCAGTGCCTCAGCTCTTACCTCTATAAGGGTTAGACCTTGCAGAAAACCATTGATCTCACTCTCACCCCTATCATGTGTGTTTATATTGCAAACGAGAACAAAGTTAAAAATTCATTTTTCTCACCTGCTAAAAAGCAGCACAACAGTCTGTTGTTACTAATCAGGCCCCACCCTGCTCAAGTCTCTCCAGAATATTTCTCCGGTCCTCTTCAGTCCTCTTCACATCTCTTCATTGCTGCTCTCAGTCCCAACTCGGGATGCTTCACGGCCTTTCAAAAAATAACAGCAACAAGATTTAGCAACTTGTTTAAATCTTTGTGTAACCTGGCTAACAAGCCCCTTCCACGGCACCTGGTTAGAGCAAGAGTGCCATCTGGTGGAACATTTGGGTCATTGCCAATACATATTATTTGGGCAAAGGTGGGCATGTTGGTTGGGTAAAGCGTAACAGACAGAGAGCAGTGTTCACACTGGCTGGGACTATTCCTGGACAGCTACAAGAACTAACTCAGCAATTTCCATGTACTAACTGTACTGAAATTCAAAGGTATTGCTCATGTACAAGTTTGGGACGTCAAGGGCATGCACTTCTTGGCTCAAATGCCCAGGGCAGGGATTAGGGTGAGATGAGTAAGGCAGCGTCGTTCAAGTGCAGGGTTGCAGCCAATCTTCATTTAAATTGTTTTAAATTGATGTATCATGGATTTTACATTAATTTTGATTTTTAATTCCATTAAAATATTATTTATTTGGATTATTGAGATTTTGGGCACCTCCTGACATTTTGCACCCAAGACAAGCACCTCACTTTCCTTGCCCTAGTACTGGCCCTGCCAAAGCCTCTGAACGAGGATCCAAGCTTTGACTACCAATAAGCTACACACAGCTCCTGTCACTCCCACATGTCTCTGCCATTACTTTTTCCCTGTTGAGAATGATCTTGTTCTATCTCTAGCCGTCCCCACAGTTCTTCCTCCTCCATGGGTACACCAATTCACATCAAAATAAAGAACACGAACCAGCATACACACTTTAGAGTAACTTGTGAATAACCTGGCAAGGATGTTTGCCCATAACAGATCTCATCACAGATTAATGCTCTTTTAGCAGGCAGCTGACGTGCCAAGCTAAAAGCTGCTTCTGCTTTTGCCAGGCCCAGACCACCAGGGTCAAAGCAAGTCTGGGCAAAGGGCACTTGTCAACACTGCCTGCCCTCACCCGAACTTGGCCAGGGCGAGCCAAAGGTCTCCCCTGTAACCTGTAACATCACTTCCTCAAGAGTATCCAAACTTAATCCCCACATCCAGGGGCGGATTAACCGGTAAGCAAGGTACACACGGGCTTACATTAAGCAAGGTATGCACGTGTTTACTTGTGTTTACTTACTAATCTGTAGTGCACAATTTCACATGAGTTTCACCACATTTTTGATCAACAATAAAGACACAGACTTGGTCAAAGAGGTGATGAAACTCGTGTGAAATTGTGCACTACAGATTAATAAGTAAACGCAAGTAAACCCATGCATACCTTGCTTATTGGGTAATCTGTCCCTGCCCACGACAGGCCAGGTCACCATAGAGCTCTGTGTCTGGACTTGGCTATTCCAGTCCCCTGACTCACAGCCCAGGACGAGGTCAAGAATTCTTTACCTGGAGTGTAAGAATGAGTTTTGAAGGGGGAACTTCTCAAAACTGCCTGCAATTTTATGCAAAACTATGTGCATTTTCTGAGAAGATGGTTCATAACCTTCTTCTCATTCTCCAAGGAATCCTTGGTCCAATAAAACATAAGACTCACAAAAGTAGTCTTAAAATTTAGGCTTTATCAAGAGTCGATGTAAGCGATATGGGTGTAGTGGTAGAATTCTTGTCTTCCATGTGGGAGACTGGGTTTGATTCCCAGCCAACGCACTTCATGCGCAGCCACCACCCGGCTGTCACTGGAGGCTTGCGTGTAGCTATGATGCTGAACAAGTTTCAGTGGAGCTTCTAGACTAAGACAGACTAGGAAGAAAGGCCTGGTGATCTACTTCTGAAAATCAGCCAATGCAAACCCTATGGATCACAACAGTCAGGTTCATTCTGTTGTACATACGGTCGCTATGAGTCAGGAGCCAGTCTTGAAGGCAGCTAACAGCAACATGCAAGATATAAACCAAACAAAAACCCACTGCCGTCGAGTCGATTCTACCTCGTAGCAACCCTGTAGGACAGAGTAGAACTGCCCGATAGGGTTTCCAAGGCTTTAAATCATTACAGAAGATTTACATCCTTCTCCTGCAGAGCAGCGAATGGGTTCGAACCACCGACCTTTCGGTTAGCAACCAAGCGCTTTAACCATTGCTCTACCAGGGCTCCTTATGCAAGATACGCTGTTTGTTGTTAGGTGCCGTCGGGTCTGTTCGGACTCATAATGACCCTGTGTACAACAGAACGAAACACTGCCCGGTCTTGCACCATCCTCACAATCGTTGTTATGCTTGAGCCCATTGTTGCAGCCACTGTGTCAATCCATCTTGTTGAGGGTCTTCCTCTTTTTCACTGACCCTATATGCAAGACATAGCACCAAGAAAAATCCTCCCATACTTGGCCCGGTGAAACAAATATCAGTGGCTTGATCTGTGGGATCTAAACAGTGTTGGGCAACCCCGATACAGTTTTCAAAGAAAGGAAAAATTTCTCTCTTGATGATCGAGAATGTCAGCTGGATGTTGACAACCAGAGTCTACGTTTCCTTCTCTGCCTTTCACTCCCTGCGTAAAATCTTTTTTGGCCTCGTCATTGTTCCTCGGGCAGTGTTCTCTTGCAAGTTCTAGACTTTCCTCTAGACCCTTCCATCTCTTGGCTATCCCTTACTCATTCTTCAAAGTCTGGCTCATATGTCATCTTCCTCGACATTTCCAGGCAGGGCTGAGTACCTTGCATATACACCTGCAGTCACACTGATGACTTTTCTACAATTATTTGCAGTCCCCACAAGACTGTGAGCCCATGAGGGCAGGAAATCCAATCTCATTCATTTCTGTGTCCTCTGCACCCAGCACAGATTCAGTATATAAAAAGGTTAGATGAATGAATAAATATAGGAATGAATGAACAAATACCTACAACTGTTTTCCAGAAATATCACTGGCTCTTTGTGAGCCTCAGTTCTAAACCAAAAAATCCAGTTGCTGTTGAGTTAATTCTAATGTATGGTGACCCCAGGTACTGCAGAATAGAACTGCACTCCACAGGGTTTTCAGGCTGTGACCTTTCAGAAACAGATCACCAGGTCTTTCTTCCAAAGTGCCTCTGGGTGGACTCAAACCACCAACCTTTCGATTGTGCCATCCAGGGACTCCGAGCCTCAGTCCTACATCTCACTAACGATGACTGCTGGGGAGAGCAAACAGATGCCTCCACCATCTCCCATACCTTCATTTCCGAGGTGCGGAAAGTGAGACTCTCATAGACACCGGCATATCCGTGAGACCAAGAGACCCAGAGCCAAGCTAACAATCCCCAGCCCTCAGGCAGTGCTTCCCGCAGGAGCCATACCCAGGCCAGCTGCAAGACCTCTCAGCAGCTGTGTTCTGAAAACATGCCGCACCCCCAAGCCACTTTGCAATTCTTGCTACAGCCAGGCCACCTTGCCTTGCTTTTCCTTCTTTTTGTTGCTCCCTGGTGCAGGATCCCCTCCACGGGTGCCCAGAGCACGCAGTCAGGAGACACAGAAGTGAAAGAATTCAGAAGACAGAAGTTGGTCACTAGCAGATGCCAACTGTACTCCTGGTAGGGCCAGGAAAACGGATTCTTCTCCTTGATTCTCCGTCATGAGCCATAACCGAAAAACCAAACCTGTTGCCCAAGTCAATTCTGACTCATAGCGACCCTACAGGACTGAGTAGAAGTGCCTCATAGGGTTTCCAAGGCTGTAATCTTTACAGAAGCAGACTGCCAAGTCTTCCTCGGCTGATGGGTTCGAACCGCCAACCTTTTCCTGTCAGAATCCAAGTGTTCAGGGCTTAACCACTGCGCCACCAGGGCCCTCTCATTAACCATAGTGAGGACCAAAACGAGAAAATATTTGGCTCTTTGAAACTGGCTTCAACAGCAGGATAAAGAGAGCTGCATTTCATGCCCA
The DNA here is from genome assembly GCF_000243295.1 of Trichechus manatus latirostris. Classification (NCBI taxonomy): domain Eukaryota; kingdom Metazoa; phylum Chordata; class Mammalia; order Sirenia; family Trichechidae; genus Trichechus; species Trichechus manatus. Next base: position 6,679,286 of record NW_004444062.1, read on the forward strand.
GAAATGCATTGTCCATGAACCTGAACAGCTAGTTTTACTCTACTTCCTCCCACCAGAATTAAATTCATACAAAGTCCGATAAAATCTCAGGACGACCACTCCACGCTCCACTTGTCCCAAACACATTTCAGAAACTGGAACGCAAGCTGGGGGAGGGAGGCCTGACCGGCTGGTTTTGTTTCTTCTCTGAGAGGGGAAAGAATGCCTCTGAGGAAAACCTTAGGCCTAAGCACAGCTGTGGTCGTTACTTGCCACAAACAAGATAAAAATTTCAAACAACAAAGAGGACTTTTCTGTGTTTTGCTGAATGAGGTTTCTCATCATGTTTTGCATCTGGTGGTATGGCCGTCTGCAGGGTTTCCTCACACTCCCCCTGCCTTGTCAGAAAGCCCCAAGTAGCGCCACAGCCCCTCACAGGTTCACTTCTCAGGGGCTCTCCTCAACAGAGAAGGGGGCCGTTTCTTTGTTTTGTTTTGTTTGTTTTTTTAACGTAGCTAAATCCAGACAAAACTCCGGTTTTGGTTCATTGTTTTGTGAACAGCAGTTTGGCCTCCCTTTGTTCACTGCTTAGAAGGACTGCTTCCGGGCCCTAAGTCAGCAAGATTCCTGGTGGGATATTAATAAAGAACATCTCCCCTCTGAGGGAGGAGCCCTGGTGGCACAACAGTTAAGCACTCAGCTGCGAACCTAAAGGTTGGCAGTTCAAACCTACCCTGCTGCTCCTCGGGAGAAAGATCTAGCCATCCGCTCCTGTAAAAATTACAGCCTAGAAATTCCTATGGGACAATTCTGCTCTGTTACATGGGGTTGCCTCGACGGCACCTAACAACAGCAGCTCCTCTGAGGAACACAAAAACCCACACAGGAAAAGAGAGGAATAGCCTACATTTAGAGCTGGTAAAAAGGAAGGCACTTTACAGTTGGTCCTCAAACGGTCACTTAGTTCAAATTACCCACCGCTTCCAGATATCTAGGGCTCCCTGGGTGGCACAAACGGTTTGCACTCGACGACTAACCTAAAGGTTGGCAGTTCAAACCCACTCAGCATTGCCATGGAAGAAAGGTCTAGTGAACTGCTTCTGTAAAGATTACAGCCAAGGAAACCCTGTGGAGCAGTTCTACTCTGTAACACATGGGGTGGCCATGAGTTGGAATCAACTCAACAGCAACAGGATTGGGTTTCTCTTTTTTCCAGATGTCTGGTAGAACTGGGCCATTTGTCCCTGATCATGTGATTTTCTGTCCTGTGCGGATCTTACTATCCCACTAGATCTTAGATCCCTTTCTGTTCCCTTTAGCACCTAAAGAAAACCAAACCCGTTGCCAGCGAGTTGATTCTGACTCATAGTGACCCTATAGGACCAAGCAGAACTGCCCCATCGGGTTTCCAAGAAGTGGCTGGTGGATTCGAACTGCTGACCTTTTGGCTAGCAGCCAAGCTCTTAACCACTGCACCACCAGGGCTCCCTTTAGCCCCTATTAGGTGCTTAATAAATATTGATTGAATGATAATAGTCTAGAAAGCCTAAAGCCAAATTAAAGCCAAGAACGTTTTTATAAACCATTTAATATAAACCATTTATTAAGAGATACTATGGGCCAAGCCCTTCACATCTTGTTCAATCCTCATCAGAACCCTGTGATGGAGGTGTTTTTACTCTGTTTACAGATGAGAAAACTGAGCCTCAGAGGAACTGTGGGACTTGCCCAAATGCAAACAGCTTCTTAGTGGTAGAGCTGAAATTCCAGAATGTCTGGCTCCTGAACCTGTGTTCGTCATCACTTTGGAGTTCCCAGCACTTCAGGGAATGGCCCAGGAAAGCTTCACTCGCTGAGCACAGTACAGGGACTTAAGGGATCAGGACACCACATAAAACAAGGCCGGGGCCAGAGCAGGAAGAGGTGCTCTAGGGTGTCAGAATTGTTAACTGCTTTTCGTGGTAGAGTTGTAAGTGCTGCCCAGGCCAAGTCCTGGTCAAGCCCTCATTCCTAGAATCCTGCCACTGCCTCTTAACAGTCCCCAGCTCTTCTTGCTACCATCCACCCTGGTATCACACGCTAAACCTTCCTTTGTGTCATCCATTTAACCAGTCCAGGGCTGGGAGCATGGCACAGTGATTCTGAGAATGTGCGTGACGACTGACACTCACCACAATCTTGCCCACAGCAGAGATCCCTAAATCAATTCCGACACTCTTTGCTAAGGAAGATAGACCAGACCTCAGAAACCTTCTCAACACAGCACTCCGGGCAGCCACTACCAGCAATCAATCAGCATTGCCCTGAGATGAAACCTGTCTGTCATCTTTGGCATAGCAAGGGACCAAGAGAATATTTCCATTTCCTTCTATCGTTCCTTCCTGTCTGCCTTCTCCTGTGGGATAAACGGTGGCATGGAATGATGGATGAAGGGAAATCAGGTTCTCCCCTGCAGAGAAGCCCTGGCTGGCACCACCCCTGGTTCTGCTGACTTCACTCAATGCTGATGCTTCCTTGACAAAACTTGCTCTTAGCATGAGACATATTTTGTGGCTTTTGCTACAGGAACTGGTGAGATTCACGGGTCATTCTGAGGCCATGGAGGATCCTCAGCATCAGCATTTTCCTTCTCACTCAGTCTCATTTCCTCCCCCTCTAACATATGCTTGCGCTTAAAAACATCCATTCACCCCGCTACTTCCTTCTTTTTAAAGCTCAAGCTGACATGAGAGATTTTTTTCTCCCACCCGCCTTATTGTATTTTTTTTTCTAAAAAAGGGAAAAATACTTAGTGTTCCACTACGGGATACGTACAAATGGCCAATAATTGAAAACTCTCTTGAGTCTTTGGAGCCATCAGTGTCCATCATCTGTACCGTTGGTTGCCTAGAGGGTGTGAACCATCCCATGACTTAGCTATGGACAGGAAGCTTGTTTTTCCAGACTCCCTCAGAAGCCCTGGCTTACAATTTTGAACCAGTAGAGTTATGGTGATATTTGGATACTCTTTCCCTTAGCAAAACACCACTCAGTGTTCGAGAGGAAGGAAGTGTTAATGAATTCTTATTCAAGAGAGTTTCAAGAGGAATAAAATAGCTCTTATAAAGCAACAGTTTGGAGATTTGAGTGCAAGTAAATGAAAAGCATATGGATTGTGCTCTGTTAAAACATGCTTCCTTTTCCACCCAGGAAGGAAAACATACTGGGGAAAAGTATATTTTACAAAATGGCATGTATTGGAAAATAGCTGGAGATTTGTAAGAAACCCAAAATGTAGCAGGGATGGCCCAGCCCTGGTTATTAATATCTTGGAACCAGCTGGGGAGTAAAAGTAGGTGGTAAAATGCTTGTGCCACTTGTTACTCCAAGCTAGAAATGACACGTTTCTTGTACATTTCTAAAGAAGAAAAATGTTGCACTAAGGTATATGAGATGAGGTTTTGTTCCGTTGTCTTTGTTTTGAAATTAGTCACAGTAGTAACTCCTTTCATTGAGCTTATAGACCGTGAGATGGCAAAGTGCAAAGGTTAGGACGGGACCCTGGAGTGGGGCTGCTGGCTCAAATCCTGGCTCTGTCCCTATTAGCCGTGGGATCACGGGCAAGTTCATTTACCTCTCAGTGCCCTGGCTTCCTCGTCTGGAATGTGGGAATAATAATAGTCGCTACATTTACCACCAAGGTAAAGCACTTGGCACAAATTCCTGACACACAACAAGTTCTCAGTAAATGTTAGCTGGTATTATGTGTTCTCCTGCCTGGAATGTTCTGCCACCAGATAACTCCACAGCTCAGTTACTCACTTCTTTCAGGTCTCTGACCTCTGTGATCACTCTATATAACATTACCCATTGCTGCCGAGTCGATTCCAGCTCATAGAGATCCTATAGGACAGAGTAGAACTGCCCCCATAGGGTTTCCAAGGCTGTGAATCTTTATGGAAGCAAACTCCCATATTTTTCTCCCACAGAGCGGCTGGTGGGTTTGATCTGCCCACTTCTTGGTTAGCAATTGAGCACTTTAACCACTGTGCAACCAGGTCTCCTCCTATATAACAATACCCCTCCTCATTCTTTCACCCTGATTTATTTTTCTTCATAGCATTTATCACCGTCTGATATACTTTATATTTATTTGCTTATTTATTTATTGACTATCTTCTCCCACTAGAATGTAAATCCATCAGAGCAAGGAATTTTTTTTTTTTTTACTGTTGAATTCCAAGTGCCTAATGTAGTAGGTGGTTAATAAACATTTACTGAATGAATAAATAAATTAGTTAACCATTTTTTTCCCACTGAGAGAGTACAGAGAACAAGAGAAGACCTAGATATTGAAAAACTCAAGATGTGTCTGTCTAGAAGAAAATGAGCCTTCAAAAGCAGATAACCAAGAAAGTGTTGTGTCAGGAAAGCAAAGAAAAGTGATATTTCTAAGAAGGAGAGAATGTTCAACAGTGTCCATTAATGCTGAGAAATCAAGTACAGTGAGAACAAAAGTATCCACTGGATGGAGCCACATGAAGGTCATTGGCCACTTCAGTAGTCATTTTGGGGCATCATAAGGCTAGAAGTCAGATTGGGTTGGTTTGAGGGGTGATGAGCAGAAGTAGTATGTATATACAATTTTTTTTCAGAATTTTGTCTGTAAAGAAGGTATAGAGATAGAGATGTTGCTAGAAAGGGTAAGGGACAAGAGAAGATATTGTTTTCAAATAGGAAAGACCTGTGTATGTCTAAAAGCCAATGGCAGAAACCCAGTTTAGAAAGAAGTTGAATATACAACAGAGTACAAGGTTCCCAAGAAGAAGGTGGATGGGACCCAAAGGCCTGATTTAGCAAGAAGGAACAACCTCGCCTACATCCTACAGATGATAAAAACAGGGCCCGAAGAGCTGAAATGACTTACCCAAACAGCAACAACCAGGACCCAGGTCTCCTTAAACCCAGTCCAGTGCTCTTTCTACTGTACCATTTTTTTCTTGCTCAAATTAGAATGTGCGAGGAGGCAGTGAGGAGACAAGAGGGAGAGGAATCAAAGCTGATAAGTAGAAAACACCTCCTACAGTAGACTTTCTCATTTATGATTGCTGGGAGGAGATACCTCTGCCGCACTCCTGATGCTTCCTTCTATGAGGTGGGGGCCCCATTCTTGTACTGGCCTCCCACCAGTCCTCACTTACCCCTCCTGTCTTTGTTATCTAGTGCTGCTGTCACAGAAATGCCATAAGTGGATGGCTTCAACAAAGAGAAATTTATTTTTTCACAGTCTAGGAGACTGGAAGTCTGAATTCAGAGCACTGGCTCTAGGACACCGCTTTCTCTCTCTGTTGACCCTGGAGGAAGGTCCTTGTCTCTGAGCTTCTGCTCCTGGACAATCTTCATGTGGCTTGACATCTCTCTTCCCCCATCTCTGCTTCTCTCACTTGGTTTTTAAATCTCGTTTATATCTCAAAGAGTTGACTTAAGACACACCTTACACTAATTCTGTCTCATTAACATAACGAAGACAATCCATTCCCAAAAGAGATTATAACCACAGGCATAGAGGTTAGGATTTACAACATATATTTTTGGGGGACACAATTCAATCCCTAACACCTCTCTTGTAGACTGGACTAACTTATCTGATTGGTTAGTTTGTGAAGAGAAATTGAGTGTATATAGCCCAGCCCCTTTCTGCCTCTTTTTCCTCTCAAGACATAGCAGAGAAAACATGCTCTAGATGGTTCCAGAACCCATGGTAAGCTTAGCAATAAAGCTTTGCTCCATGTCTGCCCTGTGGCAGAGGCTGGCGGTGATCCCCCTCTGCCTGTGGCTAGGTAGGCAGGTCTGGCCAATACTTGGGTTCAGCATCCATAAGTCCACTTGTTCACAGATGTATTCCACGTTCTCCATTGTCAACTTTATCAGTAGTTAAAGTGATGTTTTGGTTTCCATCTGCCCTTCTCTTTTGTCTTTTTTCCCCAATGGGTTAAAAACTTTGGGAAGAAGAGGACTAATTTCTCCAACAGGAAATATGCCATCAAAATTGGCATATAAGCAACATAATTGATGTAATTTGGTGTCATTGAATTGTACACATGAAAAATGTTGAATTGGCAAATGTTGTGCTATCTATACTTTTACAATTTAAAAAATTGGCATAGAAAACTTGATTGTCAAAATTATTATTTTTAAAATACAAAGAAAGATGAGAAAAACATGAATATTTGTTGATGTAATTTAAATAATAAAGATACATTCTTCTTAGAGATGAACCATCATAGTGCAGGATATGAGAGCCTAATTCATTTCATGGATGTGTAAAACCCGAAGGATCCGTTTCCATAATTCAGTTGGATCAAAGTGCAAAGTAGGAGTTAACGATAGTGTCTGCAACTCCATCCAGGATTCGACTGTTTTCTATCTGGCAACAGCCATTACCACATTCACAATTTGGATTTTAAACTTGAGAAAATGACCCAGACTCTTCACGATAAGTGAAGAGACATCATAGCAATAACCACTCCACAAGGGCAGGAGAGAAACCTGCCAACATGTACTCTTTGATGATGAGAAAATGCATTAGCAGTGATATTTAGCCATGGATCCAGTCTTAAACTCACTTCCCTCCAACCTTTTCAGTGCCAAATTGTTGATTCCAATAATCATTTCAGAAATAGTCACTATCACTTTCTCCAATTACTTGAGTCTCCATACTTCAAATTGAAAAATATGACCTTCAGTGTGTAACTTCTCTCCACTGCTCCTAAATTACTATTTGAAAATTGACCAAATAATCTTTAAGCCACAAAGACAATTGGTGAGATCCCTCTTGCAATCTTGCTTGCAAGCAAAAGAAACAGATTCAAGCAATCTTAAGAAAAAAATTAGACGGATTGCTCAAAGAATTTGGGGGAACTTCAGAGTCCCTGGGAGGCTAGAAGTCTAGGGTTGAAAGGTGGGCAGGATTAAGAGAGCTGGTGAAGATCAGACTGAAGGAAACACTACAAACCTCAGAGCAGATGCGTATGGGCCGCACCACTCCCCAGTCCTGCAGTGAATGCCCCTCAACCACTTCCATGTCCTTGCAGTGGTTGCTCAAGATTCAAAGTTCCCAGAGAGAGCATCTGGCCCTTTTGGTTTTTAAGAGGCAAGCACTTCCACCCAGGACCCTTTGCCATCAAGTCGACTCTGACTCATGGCGACCTCAAGTGTGTCAGAGTAGAACTGTGCTCCATAGGGTTTCAACGGCTGATTTTTTTGAAATAGATCACCAGGCCTTTCTTCCAAGGTGCTTCTGGATGGACTTGAACCTCCAATATTTTGGTTAACCATTTGTACCACCCAGGGACTCCCTCTGCCCATTACCACCCCTCAAAAAACAGCCCATGGTGGAAATTCTGTAAACAGTAGGTAGAGTGCTATTAGAATGGTAGGACTGGACACTGCATCACAAAACTTTGCAAGTGCTCACCATACCTGGGCCCTGTGGAGAATACTTCAGTGGGTTAATTCATCCATGACTTTGTCCCATGGTAATCTTCAAAATTCTCATCCATTCAAAGCTCCTTCAATACATGTTGATTGAGCCCTTCTGGGCTAGGGCCTTAGCGATAACTTGGTAAGCAAAACAAACACAGTCCCTGCCCTCATGGAGACTCAAGGAGCTCATAGCCTGGTTAAATCATCTGTAAGTCAAGTCACTGATTTCTCTCTCATTGCTCTTGGCTCACAGTAGCTGTAAAACAGTTCTACCCAAACCTTAGACCTGACCTGGTAAAAGCCTGAGCAGAAAGAACACCTTTGGCATAGATTTGGAATATTAAGGACTAATATCTCTGAGTTTAGCTGATCTTAAAATTAAAAGGTGAGCTTGGTATGGACTGAAGGAAATGGAGAATGTTATCATGTCACACGTGACTGGCCTTCATTGGCTGGTGATTCTGAAGGGTTAGCAGGCTCAAGCACAGCTTACTGGAAACTGAGTAATACTGTCACATATTAGTTCAAGTAAATAAGCATTCCTATTTCAATAATTTGTTTGTCAGAGATAATAATTTTACGTACAGTGAATGAGCTGACCTACCTAAAGTGTATATGCATGTGTATCTGAATGTGTGTGTGTTTGTTTAGGTGTGCTAACTAGCAAGCATTAGAAAGAGTTAACTTTTCTTTTTCTTCTTTTTCATGGTGATATCTGGGCATCCATGGTGTTCAATATTATGGAAAGACCACAGGCCTTGGGGGTTTCCAGGTCTGACTCTGTCAATTACTTATCTGTGTGGCCTTGTGAAAGTTACTTAACTTCTCTGAGCCTTGTTTCCTTTTTTATATTAGAATAACAATATCTAGTATTTATCATGCACTTACCATGTACCAGGCTCTATATTAAGAATTTTAAGTATATTATATGTAATTTAATTTTTCCCAAAACCCCTTGAGGTTTTATTTATACTGATTTTACAAATCAAGAATCAAACATAGAAGGGCTAAGTAACTTGCCTAAAGTCACACAGGTGGTAAGTGTAGAAGAGGAAGAATTTTAATCCAGATGTGTGTGATCCCAAAGCCTATGCTCTCTACCACCTTATTCTACTTACTTCTTGCATGGCATTTCTGATATAATAGGTTCCACTGAAGGTAACCAGAAATCTCAAAATTCCCCCTTACAATCATCAGGGACAGAGGCTCCTTCTGCCGCGTTGCTTCACAATCTTCAACAAGTGGCTTCTACCTCATGGACTAAGGTGGCTGCTCATGTCCAGCCATGATGTCCACATTCCAGCCAGCATAAAAGAGAAGAGACAAAAAAGGTCATGTTCCATCCTTTAATGGCACTTCCTGAAAACTGCACACCACACTTCTGCTTATATCCTATTGACCACATGGATGCACGTAGCTGCAAGAAAGGCTGGGATATGTGGTCTTATTCCAGGAAGCTAGGTGCCAAGGTTAAAAAAAAAAAACCCTGAGGATTGTATTATTAAGGAAGAAAGGAAGGATGAATACCGGAGGACAACTAGTAATCTCTGAGTCACAGGATTATTGAAAATAAAGGAGACAAGGTATATAAAGGACTTAGCACATTGCCAGGCACATAGTAGGTACTCAGGAAATAACACTGTTTTATTGACCATACTGTTAAGAAAGCAAAACAATGATATGCAACACATGCAGAAAATCATTTATTCAAATCAAGCAAGGGAAGGTCACAGAAAAAGGATGAGAGAAAGAAACATATGTTTAATTGCCACGATATTATGTATCAGCACCTCCTTTCTCACTCACACAAAAGGACTGCTTTGCTCATTTGCAGCAACCCAGGACCACACAGAGAGTGATAATAAATAGACGCTTCCGCAGCCGCCCCTATCAGGATCGGTCCACACCACAGAAGCCACTGGACAATGGTATCACAGGTAAATAATTTCCTCTGCAGCAGGTAATGGAAATGCAGTTTTCATTACAGGAAGAAAATTGAAATCTCAGTTAGCCTCTGTGGGTTCCATCTGACCCATCCCTCATTCCTTATAAGATCGTATGTGGTTTTCATTCCCCTCATGATTAACCTTTGCTATGAAGGGTAGGAGGCACTTGGGTAATGGAAATCTCCAGGAAATCTCACATCATACTGCCATTTTAACAAGCTCCTGACCATCCTGATGCCAGGGCACTGAACAAGGAGAAAAGGGGCATTTTTTTTTTTTTGGCCCTTTTTGTTGTAATTGTGGTAAATGTATATGTAACAAATGATTCGCCATTTCAACATTCTCACATGTATGACTTAGTGACATTAGTTATGTTTTTCATGTTGTTCAACCACTACCATTATCATCTGTTTCCAAGTTCTCCCATCACCTTTAACAGAAGCTCAGTATCCCAGAAAGGGACCATTTTCAATTTGAGGTGAAGATATGACTCAGTGGGTGTCTTAGTCATCTAGTGCTGTCATAACAGAAATACCACAAGTGGATGGCTTTAACAAAGAGAAATTTATTTTCTCACAGTCTCATAGGCTACAAGTCCAAATTCAGAGTGTCAGCTCCAGGGGAAGGCTTTCTCTCTCTGTCGGCTCTGGAGGAAGGTTCTCATCGTCATCAATCTTCCCCTGGACTAGGAGCTTCTCTGCTTAGGAACCTTGGGTCCAAAGGACGCACTCTGCTACCAGCACTGCTTTCTTGGTGGTATGAGGTCCCTAGCTCTCTGCTTGCTTCCCTTTCCTTTTATCTCTTGTAAGATAAAGGTGGTACAGACCACACCGCAGGGAAACTCCCTTTACGTTGGATCAGGGATGTGACCTTGGTAAGGGTGTTACAATCCCATCCTAATCCTCTTTAACATAAAATTACAATCACAAAATGGAGGACAACCACACAATACCAGGAATCATGGCCCAGCCAAATTGATACACACATTTTTTGAGGGACATAATTTAATCCACGACAGTAGGGAAGGGTGGGTCCAGGTGGCCAGCCTGAGTTGGAGATGTGACAGAAATGCAGCAGGTATGAAAGGGGGATAGGGAGGGGGGAAGGGAAAACAAGGGAAAAGGAGTGGTACTGAGGGACCCATGTCACTGACAATTTGGAAATGTATTGAAAGACCTCCTTTGGGTAAGACGTATCTGGTGCATTAATACTGTGAATGCTTCCAAAGACAAACAATTTTTTCAACCAGTTTGGCTCTTTGAACTGAAAGTGATCTGTGGCTGTGCAATTTTCTACCTTGCTCGAGAAGAGTCGACTGATCAGGGATGAGGCACAGTAGGTCCCTCAGATTCCCCTTTCGTCTGACTTCTGGGTCATTGTTGCTTTTCTGATCTCTCGGACGCCCCTCACTCCCTTGCCTGTCACTCCAGGCTCCTTCCCTGCAGATTTTATGTTTGCCCCACCCAGTCATCAGAGTAGGTAAGAAGCTAATAGATTTGTGGCAAAGAGAACATCTGCTCTGCCACATAAGTCAACGTGATCAATCTCGTAATTTTGCTGAGAAAGCAAAATAATCATTGGGCATCCTCTACTTGGCAGAGGCCCACCCTGCTTAGAGCTTCAGCTGTATTGCCTCCCTGCTTTTTCTGTCACTGCTCATCTTATGACTCAATGGTTTCTCACTGCCATTTTCTTAGCCTAGAACTGACAGTGTATCAACCATGTGCCAGTAATTTCCAGAAGGGAGACTATGGTAAAATTAGGAAAAAAGGAAAAGTTTGATCTTAGCTGTTGTTGTTATTAGTTGCTGTCAAGTTGATTCTGATTCCTAAAGACCCCATGTATGCACAGTAGAATTGCTCCATAAGGGCTCCAAGACTGACCTTTGGGAAGCAGATCACCAGGCCTGTCTTCCGAGGCACCTCTGGGTTGGTTCGAACTGCCAACCTTTCGAGTAGCCCGCAAACGCTTAACCTTTTGCACCAGCCAGGGACTCTTGGCTTCCCACTGCCTTGTGGCCCTTTGCATGTTTCAGCCACGACCAATCCCACATGCAATGATCAAGGGGGGAACCACCTTGCAGAGTCAAGTGCTTTTCTCTCTGATTGTTCAACATTCATAGGAAGAGAATTGCCATATTCCCTCATTTTTTCATTCAAGCATCCTCTCGTTCTTCTTCTTGCCCAGTCTCTCTTTTTGGGGACACTGCTTTTGCTATCACTGACAGCAGCTCATGGTCAGTGGAGCTGAATTCATCTATTAGTCTCCTGGAAGGCAATCTATGACTTGTGGACAAACTAGGATTTCAGGCTGAGAATCTCTCCACTGGTCATCAGTTGTGTTCAATTTCCCTCTTCAAGACTAGGAGCTGCCCTTTGCCACTTTTACTGTATAGCCCTGTTTAACTTGCATATACGTATTGGGAAGACATTTGAGTTTGTAGACAGCGGAATCAGCTAGGAGATCTGCAGAGTCTGACCTATCCTCACTTTCTCTTTTTGCATCTCTAGATGCTTAGGGAACCCCTAAGCAGATTCAGCCACTTGGTGCCTCTCTCAGACCCCAGATATAGAGGTGACCCCTGCTCCTTGGCCTCCTACAAAAAGGCAGGCTGGTAGTGACAGAGAACAGACAGGGTGGGCCAAGGAAGGACAAAATGATGGATCATAGAATTTCAGAGTTATGAGGAACCTTAGAGGACATTCACTCATGTCACCACCATGTCACCTTACAGGGGGAGACTTGGTCAAGGTCACACATGAACCCATGGAGAAGCCAGGCCCAGAGCCTGGATCTCTGGCTCCCAGTCCAGGGCTCACTCCAATGCACCTACTATACCTGATGGGATGTCGGCCTGAGTCATATCAAATGACATTCCCCCAAATGCTGCTGCTGTTATTAGCAGCCCCTGAGTCAGCCCCCAACTCATGACAACTCCATGAACAATTGAAGGAAATGTTGCCCAGTCCTGTGCCATCCGCATGATTGGTTGCAGATTGGGCCATTGTGATCCATAGGGTTTTCACTGGCTGATATTTGGAAGTCCATTGCCAAGTCTTTCTTCCTAGTCTGTCTTAGTCTGGAAGCTCCGCTGAAACCTGTTCAGCAACAAAGCAACACACAAGCCTCCACTGAAGTACAGGTGGTGGATGCATATGAGGGACATTGGTGAGAGACTGAACCCAGGTCTCCCACATCTCAAGAGGCAAGAATTCTACCACTGATGTCTGGGGTCTTAAAAGCTTGCAAGCGGCCATCTAAGATGCATCAATTGGTCCCAACCACTTGGAGTAAAGGAAAATGAAGAACACAAAAGACACAAAGAAAGTATTAGCCCAAGAGACAGAAAGGGCCACATAAACCAGAGACTTCATCAGCCTGAGACCAGAAGAACTAGATGGTGCCCGGCTACCACCAATGAACATCCTGACAGGGAAAACAACAGAGGGTCCCTGATGGAGCAGTAGAAGGATGGGATGCAGAACTCAAATTCTAGTAAGAAGACCAGACTGAATTGTCTGATTGAGACTGGAGGTGCCCTGGAAAGCAAGGCCTCTGGACTCTCTATCAGCCCAGAACCAAAACAGTTTCTGAGGCCAACTCTTCAGACAGGGATTGGACTGGACTGTGGGACATAAAGTGATACTCGTGAAGAGTATGCCTCTTAGTCAAGCAGATACAAAAGACCAAAGGGGCAGCTTCTTTCCAGAGGTGAGATGGGAAGGCAGAGAGAGGTAGGAGCTGGTTGAGTGGTCATGGGGAATCAGGAGCGGAAAGAAGGAGTGTGCTGTCGCAGAATGGGGTGAGCAATTTTGTATGGGAGACTAACTTGAAATGTAAACTTCATTTAATTACAACAATAAAAAATAAAATAAAATAAAAAGAATTCAATCACTGAACTTCGACTGCCCCTCCTCGCCAAATGCTAGAGTTCCCTATATCATGTAGAGATACCAAAGAGACATAAATGTAGCACAAGGGACAGCAAAAAAGAGGCAGGAGCTTTTGTTTATATTTGTTTATGGCCACTTGGTGCTTCTATTGAATGGGGATTGTTGAATGGATCTGAAGGAGGGGAGAAAGCAGAAGGAGCAAGGCAAGAGGGTCAGAAGAACATAGCATGGTGGTTAAGAAATAGGCTATGAGACCAGCCTGCGTGTGTCTGAATCCCAGCTCTCATACTTACTAGCTGCGTTGCTTAACCTTTCTGTGCCTTGGTTTATTTATCTGTAAAAATGAGGAAAATAATACTATCTACTCAAAAGGTGATGATTAAAGGAGTTATTTCCTGGAAAACACTTAGAACAGTGCCAGACAGAGTTAGCCATTGTCATTGTTACCATGAAAGGGAAGCATCAGGAATAACCGAGAGAGCTACACGGCATCTCATAGACCTGAGCTGAAGGTAAATCTATTTAGTAAGTAAACCTATTCCTACTTGCCATGAGCTGGAATCGACTGCATGGCAACTAACAACTATTTCCCAGTTGAGCCCCTGGGTGGTACAAACAGTTAACACACCCAGCTGCTAACAGAAATGTTGGAGGTTCAAGTCTACCCAGAGGCACCTTGGAAGAAAGGCCTGGTGATCTTCTTCGAAAATCCCATGGAGCATAGTTCTATCTGACACATATGGGCTCACTACGAGTCAGAATCAACTGCATGGCAACTGGTACTGGTATTCCTAGTAGTATTACTAGGAGGCAGTATAGTACAATGAAAAGGCCTGGGTTTTAAAAACTGTATTAGTGTAAGGTTGCTGTTGTTGTTTTTGGTTGCCATCGAGTCAGCTCCAAATCATGGCGACGTTACGGGTAACAGAACGAAATGTTGCCAGGTGTTGCACCATCTTCATAATTGTTGATATGTTTCAGTCCACTGACTTTGAGCATAAGACTAACCTAAACGAAACAAAGAGACCCAAAAATACATGACTTAAAGAACAAAGATTATTTCTCTCTCACATAACAATCTTGATGTGAACTGCAGGTCCGTGAAGCAACTTTGTTCACGGAAAGTCATTCAGGGATTCAGGGTTCTTTTCCAGATTATTGCTCTGCCATACCCTTCAAGATCTTCATCATCTGATTGGCAAACTGAGTCTCACCGCATCCAGCTTTTAGCCAGCAGTTGGAAGAAGAGAATGGGGAGGCATGCCTGTGGTCTTAAGGTCCGGGCTGAGAAGCGGCCCCACCATTTCCACGCACTTTCAACTTTCAAGATTTTAGTTACATGGTCACTCCTAGCTGCAAGGGAGGCTGGGAATGGAGTCTAGCTGGGCATCGATGAACCCAGAAAGGAGGGGAGAGAAGACCTGTGTTCAAATCCAATATTCTCAATTACTAATTGTGTCTGGGGCACATTATATAACCTATTTCCTCCTTTTTTTGCTCGTTTATTTAACCAGTTCTCTATTGTTGGACACTCTTTCATTCAACAAATATTTCCTGAGCAACTATTATGTGCCAGGCACTGTTCTTGGTCTTGGGGATTCAGCTGTGAACCAGGCAGCCAAAGTCTCTGCCCCTCTGAGGCAGACTTACTGAGAGGTGAATGAGGAGCCTTCCAAGGGCCTTTCCTTCTCATTCTAAGTCAATAATCATTTTTATACCTAATTTTAGATTCTTAATTGTTTTTATTGTTTTTCTTAAAAAGGCCCTCATATTTATATGTACTTCAGGCCCCACAAAACTTGGGTCTGCCTCTACCGTTCTTGTGGGGCTCACATCCTAGCTGGAGAGAAAGAAGATAAATAAGTAAAGAAATAAATATATACTACATCACCCATCTGTCACTTTGTTGTACTGTGGTGGCTTTTGTGTTGCTATGATGCTGGAAGCTATGCCACCAGTATTTCAAATACCAGCAGAGTCACCCATGGTGGACAGGTTTCAGCAGAACTTCCAGACTAACACAGACTGGGAAGAAAGACCTGGTGTCTAATTCCAAAAACTAACCAAAGAAAATCCTATCGGTCTCTTTTAAAAATTATCTTAAAAAAAACAAAAATAAAACCCACTGCTGTCGATTCCAACTCAGAACGACCTTCTTGGGTTTCCAAGGCTGTAAATATTTATGGGAGCAGACTGCCAGATCTGTCTCCCAGGGAGCGGCTGGTAGATTGAAACCACTAACCTTTTGGTTAGCAGCCGAATACTTTAACCACTGTGCCACCAGGGCTCCTTAATTACTATCTATATGGGATCAAATTGACAACAGCAACTCAAAAATTAGATAGGAGCCTTAGGGGGCAGTCAGTTTATGTTAATGAGGGAGGAACAACTCAGAAAAGCAAGGTGAGAAAGGTTGCACAACTCGATGATGTCATCAATGTCACTAAATTGTACATGTAGAAACTGCTGAATTGGTGTACGTTTTGCTGTGTATATTCTCAACAACACCAACAAAATAAAATTTAGAAAAAAAAAATCCCTATGGATCAAAACAGAATATTGTCTGATATAATGCTGGAAGATAAGCCCCCTAGCTTGCAGGCACTTAAAGTACACAATAGCCGTAACAATTGACTTCAGTATACCAACAATCATGAAGGTAGCTCAGGACTGGACAACATTTTGTTCTGTTGTACATGGGGTTGCCATGAGTTGGAGCCTACTCAACAGTCGCTAACAACAGCACAGCTGGTGGTGATAAGTACTATCATGTAAAAGAAAAAAATTAAGGTTTGGGTAAGGGGGAAAGAAAGAAGCCCTGGTGGCGCAGTAGTTAAGCTCTCAGCTGCTAACCAAAATGTTGGTGGTTCGAATACCAGCCACTCCGTGGGAGAAAGATGTTTCAGTCTGCTTCCATAAAGATTACAGCCTAGGAAACCCTATGGGGCAGTTTTACTTTGTCCTATAGGGTCACTGTGAGTTGGAATTAACTGGATGGCAAGGGGTTTGGTTTTTGTTTTGTTTTTTTTAAGGGGCGAGAGCATGATGAGAAACAGGGCACTGTTTAATTTAGTATGATTTGACTCTCTCTGAGGAGGTGACATTTGAGCAGAGATTTGAACAAAGGGAGTTGTTTCCACTTTTTACTACTATAAAGACTACTATGATTCACCCTCTTGTACACAAATCTTTGTGGATGCTTCTGATTATTTCTTCCAGTCTATTTCTGGTAGTGGAATCAATGAGTCAGAGGGACATATTTTTTTTCCCCATACAAAAATTTATACGTACATTGTTATGTGACTCTAATTGCTCTCCCCATACTGTGACAGCACACTCCTCCTTTCCACCCCTGATTCCCCATGTCCATTCAACCAGCTCCTGATCCTCTCTGTCTTCCCATCTCACCTCTGGACAGAAGCTGCCCATTTAGTCTCTTGTATCTACTTGAGCTAAGAGGCACACTGCTCATAAGTATTACTTTATGCCCCACAGTCCAGTCTAATCCCTGTCTGAAGAGTTGGCCTCGGAAATTGTTTTAGTTCTGGGGTGATAGAGAATCCAGGGGCCATGCTTTCTGGGGTTCCTCCAGTCTTAGTCAAACCATTAAGTCTGGCCTTCTTACTAGAATTTGAGTTCTGCACCCCACCTTTCTCGTGCTCCATCCGGGACTCTCTGTTGTGTTCCCTGTCAGAGCTGTCATTGGTGGTAGCCGGGCACCATCTAGTTCTTCTGGTCTCAGGCTGATGAAGTCTCTGGTTTATGTGGCCTTTTCTGTCTCTTGTGTCTTTGCTGTTCTTCATTCTCCTTTACTCCAGGTGGTTGGGAACAATTGATACATTTTAGACGGCCGCTTGCAAGATTTTAAGACCCCAGACGCCACTCACCGAAGTAGGATGTAGAACATTTTCTTAATAAACTTTGTTATGCCAGTTGACCTAGATGT
>NW_004444062.1:6698293-6712176 GCF_000243295.1 Trichechus manatus latirostris
TTTTGTATGTTTATCTTGTATCCTGAAACTTTGCTGAATCTTCTATTAGTTCTAGTAGTTTTCTTGTGGATTCTTTGGGGTTTTCTGTGTATAAAATCATATCATGTGCAACTAGAGATACTTTGACTTCTTTCCTACCAATTTGGATGTACTTTATTCCTTTTTCTAGCCTAATTACTCTGGCTAGGACCTCAAGCACAATGTTGAATAAGAGTGGTGATAAAGGGCATCCTTGTCTGGTTCCTGTTCTCCAGGGGAATGCTTTCAAAGTCTCTCCATTTAGGATGATGTTGGCTGTTGGCCTTGTATAAATGCCCTTAATTATACTGACGAATTTCCCTTCTATTCCTATTTTGTTGAGAGTTTTTATCATGAATGGGTGTTGGACATTGTCAAATGCCTTTTCTACATTGATTGATAAGATCACATGGTTCTTGTCTTTTGTTTTATTTATGTGATGGATTACATTGATTGTTTTTCTAATGTTGAACCATCCCTGCATATCTGGAAGAAATCCCACTTGATCATGGTGAATATTTTTTTGATATGTTCCTGAATTCTGTTGGCTAGAATTTTGTTGAGGACTTTTGTGTCAATGTTCATGAGGGATATTGGTCTGTAGTTTTCTTTTTATGTGGTGTCTTTACCTGGTTCTGGTATCAGGGTTATGCTGGCTTCATAGAATGAGTTTGGGAGTATTCCCTCCTTTTCTATGCTCTGAAATACCTTTAGTAGTAGTGGTATTAACTCTTCTCTGAAAGTTTGGTAGAAATCTCCAGTGAAGCCATCCGGGCCAGGGCTTTTCTTTGTTGGGAGATTTTTACTGACCGTTTCAATCTCTTCTTTTGTTACAGATTTATTTAGTTGTTCTGCCTCTGTTTGTGTTAGTTTAGGTACGTAGTGAGTTTCTAGAAATTGGGACAAATGTTTTTAAGGCTCTTGAAATCATGTGCTGAATCCTATTTTTTTACTGAGATTTCTCAACAGGGTTGTCAAAGAAGCAATGATAAAGACCTGGATTGTGAGACATTTAAAACATCATGTTTTCAAAGTTTAAAGATGTTTAAGACTCTTAAGGGTTTCTTACACCCGGACTGTCTGAGTTTCTCCTTGCCCTAGGTCCTAACTAGCTTTTCTCACCTCCCATACCCACACACCTACATGCAATTCATTGTCTTAGAATTATTTCCTAAGTCACAGAATTTTAGTACTAGAAGGAACCTTGGTGATGATGAATCCATTCCATTTCTCCATTTTAGAATGAGGAAACCGAGGCCCAGAGATATCACTTGACTTGCCCTAAGCTTCATAATGAGTTTATAAAATCAAAACCAAACCCCTTGCCTTTGAGTCGATTCCAACTCACAGTGACCCTATAGGACAGAATAGAACTGCCCCATAAGGTTTCCAAGGAGCGCCTGGTGGATTAGAACTGCTGATCTCTTGGTTAGCAGCTGAGTCTTAACCACTGTGCTACCAGGGCTTCAATGAGTTCATGGCAGAGCCAAAATTCTTGTTGCTTCAGTCAAGCTCAAAGACAAATGAAATGTGTTTGCCGTGTTTTGTGGTAACAGAACTTAGGGCAGAAGTTGTAAAATAAACACGATGTATATGGCCTGCCAGAGTTACCTACCTTGTTGCGAGGCCGTGAGGATGAATTGAGGTAATATATGCAAAGTACATAGAACAGTACTGGGACATTGCGAGTGATGTTTAAATGTCAGCAACAATATTACTTTGGTGGCAGAGTGGCAGGAGTGTCCCAAGACCAGATGTGGGCCCTGTGGGAAAGGAAGCAGGTGTGGGGCAGTGTAGGGTGGTCTTGGGACATGCAGGCACAGAGGGAAGACCTCAGCAGAAAGCGGCTGGCCATTATGCCCCCAGAATCCCAGGCGCTGGGGAAGAGTCACATGAGACCACCCAGAGGGAAAGACTTTACAGCCTGGGTCAAGGGAACTGCAGAAGAAGGCGCCCAGCTGGAGGCCTCTGCAGAGCCCATGACAGGGTCAGCTTTAATCTTCTGCCAGGCCACTCCAGGGAGGCCAGCTGCCCGGCCCGAGGGCTTGAGGCCACCCAGCCACGTGAGAACGGCCCTATTCCGTTACCTCTCCCTGTTCCTGGGCTTCAGTCCAGGCATGGAGGGAAATAGCAACTAGCCAGGGGGAGGCAGTGAGCAAAGAAAGAGGACAGGGAAAGGAACATGCCCCCTTTCTAGGGCATGCTTCCAGGATGAGGTCGGTCTGAGCCAGGGAGAGGAGAAGATTTAAGGCTCCATCAGTTTCAGAGATTTAACTATTACCTGGGACTGGGAATGCTGAGATACGAATTGAGGTTGTTTTTTGCAATTCAATGGACTTTTTTTTTTTTTCTTTAGGAGCATGTTTATTGTGACTGAAAGGATACATCAGACGTTCTCTGAGCTACAAAGGGTAAAAGGAAGTCCTCTCATTACAAACTGACAAAGGTAAAAAGTAAAATATTTTCGTAAGAGCATGTACCACATCCTCAGAAATAGATCTCAGTTTAATACAAATGGCATAATTCCTGGTCATTCACAGCTACTTTTATAACTTTATACAGATAATGAATTAGGCCAAAATCACTATAATATTTGGTAGACTTCAGGACCAGTATCCTTAGTAATCATAAAATACATTTTTATATCCCAAAGTTGCAAGACTTATCAAACGACTTTTTTTTGCTTGAAACTGACAGTAAGGTCACTGGCCTGCTCAAGTAATCACTAGGGGTACAGGAATTCTATCACTATCAAATAAAATTTAAAGAGACAATGGAAATAGGTAGATAGACAGTGTCATGGTTTGAATTATGTCCCCCAAAAAATGTGTGTATCAATTTGGCTAGGCCATGATTCCTGGTACTGTGTGATTTTCCTGTATGTTGTAAACCTGCCTCTATGATGTTAATGAGGGAGGATGGGTGGCAGTTATGTTAGTAAGGCAGGACCTGATCTATAAGACTGGATTGTGTCTTGAGGCAATGTCTTGAGATATAAAGGACAGAAGTGAGCAGTGAGACGGGGGACCTCATACCATCAAGAAAGCAGTGCTGGGAGCAGAGCGCGTCCTTTGGACTGGGGTCCCTGGGCAGAGAAGCTCCTAGTCCAGGGGAACATCGAAGACAAGAAGGCCGACAGAAGGAAAAAGCCTTCCCCTGGAGCTGACGCCCTGAATTTGGACTTTTAGCCTACTTTGACTATGAGGAAATAAACTTGTCTTCATTAAAACCATCTACTTGTGGTATTTCTGTTGTAGCAGCACTAGATGACTAAGACAGACAGCTAGCTAGCTAGATGATATATAGATAAGTAGGTAGGTAGGTAGGTAGATAAATAGACAGAGTTGCATTTTGTTCACAATCTCTGTTTCATGCTTACTCAATGTGGCAGTTTCATATGATTTAAATTTCATAGACTTTCTGGCTGTGTCACATATATGCAGTGCTGTTTCTTAAATAACCATCTTCCCCTAACAGAATCCACTTTCATTCCACTCTTACGCACTTTGTCATGAGTTAAAATTGATTCCTTTTATTTTAAAATTTATTTTAAGTTTCACCTTCCTGATTGGATACATGTAAGTTTTATATTTTATAATCCTTTTACTCACTTGAGTCCCAGTAATATACATTATCCTCCACTGTCATCAAGTCAATTTTAACTCATGGTGACTCCATGTATTGCAGAGTAGAACTGTGCTCCGCAGAGTTTTTAATGGCTAGAAGTTTTTAATCTAGAAGTAGATTGCCAAGCCTTTCTTCCGCAGTGCCACTGGCTGGATTTGAACTGCCAACTTTTCAGTTAGTAGTCAAGTGCAAACTGCTTGCACCACATGTGGGCCAAAATTACCCTAAAATCAACATAAGCTCGAAATTTCAATCATCATCTCCTAATATCTCTAAGCCACAGAGTCCCACATACTGTTTTCATGTTCCACAAGGTCTTTCCCATCACCCTCCACTGAAAGCCTATGCACATAGAAATCAGTCGGCTATTCACTCAGTCACTCATTTATCCTTTATTAGATTAGATTAGACATCCTCTATATGTCAACTGGAGTCCCTGTGTGGTGCAAACAATTAATGCGCTTGGCTGCTAACCATAAATGTTGAAAGTTTGAGTCCAACTAGAGGTGCCTCAGAGGAAAGACCTGACAATCTACTTCCAAAAAATCAGCCATTGAAAACTCTCTGGAGAACAGCTGTACCCTGACATGCATGGGGTCACCACGAGTTGGAGTGAACACCATGGCAACTGGCTGGTTATATGCCAATCACTCAGTGGCGTGCTGGAGATACAAGTTTAATAGCTGAATAACACAAAGTTCCTCCCTCAAGGTACTCACCTTATAAGAGGAAGATGAATATTAAATTATTGGGATAACAGGTGATAAGGATGATGTTGACATTATATACAAGATGTAGTGGGAGCACGTAAGTAAGAATAACTTTCTCTACTAGGTAGTGGGTCAGATGAGCTTCACAGAAGAAAAGATCACTGAGGCTGGAAGAATCAGTAGAACTTCCCCAGGCAGCTGAAGGGAGAAGGGGCAGGCAGAGGGAACAGCTTGTAGAAAGCCACTGCACTAGCCGTGATAGCTTAATTGATGCTGTGGTAATAAAATGACCCTGAAATCTTATTAGCTTAATGTAACGAAGGGTTTTTTTCTCACTCAAATTACATGTCCAGCTGGTATGGGAGTGATGGTGGAAGATAACATACTTCTGACGATGTAATGTAGCTTTCCACTGGAGTCTGGGATTTGCAGTTCTGGAAGCTGATCATGCTTGTAGTGTAATTTTACTAATGAAGTTTTAAATTAACAACCACTGCTTGTATGATATGAATAATATTTAGAAATTTTATTAGACTTTTGGGGGGTAGCTGGGAGAAGTATGGGGCAGGGCTCTGCTCCACACAGTCACTTGGGGACCCATGGTAATGGAGGCTGTTCACTCTTATAGTTTTGCCACCTAGAATGTGTAGCTTCCGAGTTGGCATTGCAGGCAAACAAAAAGCTCAGAGGTGACACACTGGCTCTTAAATGCTTCAGCTTCAAGGTGATGTGTATCATTTCCATTCACAGCTCATCAGCTAGAACTAATTACATGCCTCACGGGGCTGTGAAATAAGTGTACATGGACAGTCCACGAATAGTAAATGTCTATTAAAACCACAAAGTCATAAAAGAGTTTCCTGTGTTTAGGAAACTGTGACTAGTCCAAAACAATTGGAGAAGACAGTACAGAGGAGAAGCGTCAAAAGATGAGTTAGGAGAGGTAGGAATGAGATGATGAAGGTCTTGTGTGCCATGCACAGGAATCTGAACCGCCCTATGTGAAGAGTTGAGCCCCAGTGGTGCAGTGGTTAAGAGCTCGGCTGGTAACCAAAAGGTCAGCAGTTCTAATCCACCAGCCGCTTCTTGGAAATCCTATGGGGCAGGTCTACTCTGTCGTATAGGGTCGCTATGAGTTGGAATCAACTCAATGGCAACGGATTTGGTTTTGTTTTTGCTTTTGTTTATATAAAGAGTAGAGTTTTTGAAGAGTTTTAAACATGGTATCATAGATATTTGTGTTCAAAATACATCTCACATACAGTGATATGAAGGATGAATTGGAAGGGATTGAAACAGGAGATGGAACGACCAGTTTGATTCCTACAATTGTCCAGTTAAAGATGATGAAGAAACTAAAATAGGATCATTGGGGATGAATATGAGAAATGTTAAAGAAAGAGTCAATAGAATGTCCTGACTAATACATGAAAGAGGTAGAAAAAGATGATTTACAGTTTTCTGCTTTAGATGGGTCTTGGTACCACCAATCAAGACAAGCAATACAGGAGGATGAGTGGGTCTGGGGAAAAGGCACTGAGGGCAATTTGGGACCGAATGAGTTTGAGCTCCCCATTGAGCGTCCAGGTGGAGTTGTCCAGTGGAAAGGTATGGATGAGGTCAGGATGATGTCCTTCCAAAGGCCCAAGGAGGGTGTACTAAGGAACACAGAGTGAGCTGGAGGGCGTGGGGACATGCTGGGGAGGAGAAAAGGGGATTGGATGGGGAAACTTCACAATGAAGATGACAATTGAAGAGGGCTTTGGAGACTACGTTGGACCTTTTTCTCTCCTAGCTAAAAATAAACTCCTGGAGGCCAAGTGTACATATCTATTCAAGCATTTGCCAAATAGTTATTGAGCACTTACTTTGCACCAGGTTCTGTGCTAGGCACTGAGAATATAATGGTAAGCACAGTAGGTACAATTCTTACTATCATGTAATTTATAATCTAGTGGGGAGACAGACATGAATCAAATAGTCACCTAGAAAAATATATTATCACTTACACTGAGAAAAGAAAATTACCAAGTGTTGAGAGAACATATTGCAAGGAATTGTGCTAGCCTGGGGGCTATAAAAGGCTTTTTGAGGAAGTATTGTTTGAGCTGAGATCTAAGTTAATTTTAGGTGAACAGGGGAAGGGAGGAGAAATAGCCCAGGCAAGATTCTGAAGAGGGCATGGGGTTCATCTGATCTGAGGATCTGAAAGACAGCTAGTGTCACTTCAGTACTGAAAGTGAGGAGAAGCTGGGGGTGGGGAGTAGGCAGGAGCCTAACCTGCAGGGCTTTGCAGGGTTTAGTCTTCATCCCATGAGCAGTGGATGGAACGGAAAGCCAGTAAATGAATTTCAGCAGGGGTAGGAGGGTGAAGATTTTTAAGAAACCATCTTGATGGGAATGGTTGGAGAAAGGCAAGAATGGTTGCAAATAGAACAATGAAGAAACTATTGCTCTGGCCCAGCCCAGAGAGGATGGTGGCTTGGACCAATGTGGTAGGTAGCAGTAGAGACAGAGGTCCCTGGGTGGTGCAAATAGTTTGCACTTGGTTGCTAGTCTAAAGGTTGGCAGTTTGAACCTATCCAGCAGCACTGCAGGAGAAAGGCCTGGCAATCTGCTTCCATAAAGATTACAGCCAAGAAAACCCATGGAACAGTTCTACTCTGTGAATGGAGAGGTACTTCTCTGGGCATTCAACGAAGGAAAAAACGAATGAATGAAATCAACTGTCTGTAGCTATTCCATGTTTTGCCTTGCCTTGTGTTTTAAAACACTATTTCTCTAAGAGGTTACATTGATGCTTCAGTATAAGCCATCTTGACATCAGGTAATGAATACTCAGTCTCTAAAGAATAGGAAATAAAAATGTTCTGGAGAGATGGCGGGACTCTCTCCAGTTAGGGAGAGGGAGCCCCATATAACACAGAACAAGAGGCTGGATCCCTGAAGATGTCCATAGGCCATGGAGGACCCAGGGCAAGGGACTATCTGAAGAAAGAGGTCTATACAACACCTGCCTGCCAGAAAGCTTCTCTCATCTGATTTTCTCTAACAGGCATGACTCACAGGAAATGTATTAAGAAGGAACATAATATACACTTGAGCTCTGCCAGAGCACCCTACAAGACAGTGTTAGCATCTAAAAAGTACTTAAGCTTTTATAGTCAGATTGTCCTTCTCTGTTGTGCTTAAGAAGGCAGTAGTTAAATAGACAATAGATGAGTGGTAACTTTGGTGAAGGTTAAGACAGTACACGATACTGGGGAAGCCAGCACAGCTTGTACAAGGAAAGGTCATGGAAGCTCCATAGGCACATCCAAACTCTCTGAGGGACTGAATTGCTAGGCTGAGGGCTGTGGGGACCATGGTCTTGGGGAATATCTAGCTCAACTGGCATAACATAGTTTATAAAGAAAACACTCTACATTCTACTTTGGTGAGTAGAGTCTGGGGTCTTAAAAGCCTGTGAGCAGCCACCTAAGATACTGCACTGGTCTCACCTCTTCGGGGGCAAGGGAGAATGAAGAAAACTAAACATACAAAGGAAAGATTAGTCCAAAGGACTAATGGACCACAGCTACCATGGCCTCCAGCAGACTGAGTTCAGTACAACTAGAGGGTGTCTGGCTACCACCACTGACTGCTCTGACAGGGATCACAATAGAGGGCCCCGGACGGAGCCGGAGAAAAATGTAGAACAAAATTCTAACTCACACACAAAAAAGACCAGACTTACTGGCCTTACAGAGACTGGAGAAACCCTGAGCGTATGGCCTCTTGACACCCTTTTAGCTCAATAATGAAGTCACTCCTGAGGTTCACCCTTCAGCCAAAGATTAGACAGGGCCACAAAACAAAATGAGACTAAAGGGGCACACCAGCCCAGGGGCCAGGACTAGAAGGCAGGAGAGGACAGGAAAGCTGGTAATAGCGAACCCAAGGTTAAAAAGGAAAAGTGTTGACATGTCATGGGGTTGTTAATCAATGTCATAAAACAATATGTATACTAACTGTTTAATGAGAAGCTAGTTTGTTCTGTAAACCTTCATGTAAAGTACAATAAAAAAAAGAAAAGAAGGCAGTGGTAGTTCAGTGGTAGAATTCTTGCCTTCCATACAGGAGGCCCGGATCCAATTCCCAGCCCATGCACCTCAAGCATATCCACCACTTGTGTGTCAGAGGAGGCTTGCATGCCGCTGTGACACTCAACAGGTTTCAGTGGAGCTTCCAGAGTAAGATGGACTAGGAAGAAAGGCCTGGTGATCTACTTCCAAAAATCAGCCAATGAAAACTGTATGGATTAAATATGGGGATGGTGTAGGACCAGGTAGTGTTTCATTTCGTTCTGTTGTACGTGGGGTTGCCATGAGTCATGGGCAACTGGACAGCAGCTAACAACAATACCAGTTGTGCTTCAATGCTGCTCACTGGGATCAGAATGGATGACAACGCAAATGTGGCCTTTGCAATATACAAGAGAGTATGTCTCTTCCCAGTGGCTGGTGCACACTTAAGGTTCTCCTCAGCATCAGATTTCCCCCTCCTGAGGGAGGGCAAAGCTGTAGTCCTTGGCACACTTTTGCGACTGGCGATTTGCTGAGTTCAAATTGTTCACTCAGTTGAGTACCTAATTAGATCTAAGAATCTGCACTAGGAGAGCCCTGTGTCATGGTCCTCCTCCATCCTGTCAGGGAAGGAAGGAGCTCAGAGAAATGAAAGCCCAGCCATCTGTGTATACCCAAAGGGTCTCACAGCTGACAGAATCTGAAAAATACTGTGGAATTGCTCCACGTCATAACTTCTTACTATTGTTCAATAGATGATGAATGGATTCTATCCATTAAACCATTAAATCAGTGGATTTAATTTAAAATCAGTAATACGTTATTATCCTAATTTACTAAGCAACAAAAGCTACTTGTGAAGTGATACATACACAAATGACCCAATATTTGTTTAATAATGAGATCATATTCATATTTTTGCCCAAATTCCTATGACTCTGGGCTGCCCGCTAAATGGCAGAAGCTGAGCCCACCTTAAAATTTTCATGCTATTTCTGGGCCTAAGGAGTCTCTTGGCCACAGGAACTACACAGCATTCGTTCTCCATTTTCTTTTTCTGCAGTAAGTCTTATGATTGGAGTCTACCAAACAGATCATTGAAGAAACTTTCCTGTCACCGCTATAGACAGTGCCCTTCCCAGGAAGCCAGTGGCCTTGGAACCCCAGGCTCCTGGTTCTCCCAGGTTGCTGCTTCTCCAGTGTCAGGGTCTCCAGGAGCGATGGGGAGGCTGGCCCTCTTCCTAACTCTGTGCCACATCTTGTCACTTGGCTCTTGAAGCAGGATTGCCCGTGTCTAGAGTCTCACATACATTACGCCTCAACATAAAGAAAACAAAAATCCTCACAACTGGACCAATAAGCAACATCCTAATAAACAGAGAAAAGATTCAAGTTGTCAAGGATTTCATTTTACTTGGATCCACAATCAACACCCATGGAAGCAGCAGTCAAGAAATCAAAAGACATATTGCATTGGGCAAATCTGCTGCAAAAGACCTCTTTAAGGTGTTGAAAAGCAAAGATGTCACCTTGAAGACTAAGGTGCGCCTGACCCAAGCCATGGTGTTTCCAATCGCCTCATATGCATGTGAAAGCTGGACGATGAATAAGGACGACTGAAGAAGAATTGATGGCTTTGAATTATGCTATTGACAAAGAATATTGAATGTACCGTGGACTGCCCAAAGAACCAACAAATCTGTCTTGGTAGAAGTACAACCAGAATGCTCCTTAAAAGCAAGGATGGCGAGACTACGTCTCACAAACTTTGGACATGTTGTCAGGAGGGATCAGTCCCTGGAGAAGGACATCATGCTTGGTAAAGTAGAGGGTCAGCAAAAGAAAGGAAGACCCTCAACGAGATGGATCGACACAGTGGTTGCAAGAATGGGCTCAAGCATAACAGTGATTGTGAGGCTGGCACAGGACTGGGCAGTGTTTTGTTCTGTTGTTCATAGAGTCACTATGAGTCAGAACCGACTCGATGGCACCTAACAACAACAACAGAGTCTCACAAAGTCTTTCATAAAAACACCTCCTGTCTTAGGTATCCAGTACTGCTATAACAGAAACACCACTAGTGGACAGCTTTAACAAACAGAAATTTATTTTCTCTCAGTTTAGGGGGCTAGAAGTCTGAATTCGGAGCACTGGCGCTAGGGGAAGGCCTTCCCTGTCTGCTCTGGGGGAAGGTCCTTGTCTCCTCAGCTTCTGCTTCCTGGTTCCTTGGAGATGGCCATGCGGCTTAGCATCTATCTTGCCCCGTCTTGGCTTGCTTAAACTGCTCCTTTTACATCTTGTAAAAGATTGACTCAAGACATACTCTGCAAAAAATCCTGCCTCATTAACATAACAAAGACAACCCATTCCCAAATGGGGTTATAGGCACAGACATAGAGGTTAGGATTTACAGCACATATTTTTTGGAGGACACAATTCAATCTGTAACACATCCTTTAGCCTGTGACCCTTACTCCTCTCCTTAGAGAAAACTCAAATCCGGCTCCAAGGGGAGTGGAGGACAAAGGCCATGCCATCCCTCTACCTTCCTCTTCATCCCCTTTCTAAAGGGTCCTCTGCATACTCCAGTCACACACAAAAAATCCCAGACCAGTTGCCATGGAGCTGATACCAACTCATGGCAACCCTATGTGTGTCAGAGTAGAACTGTGGTCTGTAGGGTTTTCAATGGCTGATTTTTTGGAAGTAGATTGCCAGGCCTTTCTTCCAAGGTTTCTCTGGTTGGACTCAACCGCCACCCTTTTGGTTAGCAGCCGAGCGCTTAACCATTTGCAATAAGCTCCACCCATATCCACAGATACCCAAAGAACCACATGGGGAAGAGTAGTAATTACTCCTTTCCTTCTTTCGCCAACAGGAGCAGACTCTCAACCCCTGCCTGCCCAGACACCCTTTCACACGCGCGCGCACACACACACATCCCACAGGTATATGTATATGCAAATTAACATATGCATATGTATATATTATATATACATAATTAAGGTTTTAATAATGGCTATTCCTGGAGCCCCAGCGTCTGGATGTTTCTTATTTTTGTCTGCTGAGATATCCCCTTGCTGTGCTTTTGTTGTTGTTGCTGCTGCTGCTATTGTCATTTTGCAGAAAATAAACATTTCATACTTTTATTTTTCAAAAATCACTTCAGATATAAACAGTTGTCTAAGAACTGGAAGCCCTCCAGTTCATTTTGGTTTTCCTATATGATACATCCAACCATTTAGAAGCTATTCTCTGAGTATTATCGGCTTTGTGTCTCAACCTGACACAGAAGCTGGTGAGAGCTAGAGTTTGCCTCCTGACTGTGTGCCAGGCATCGTGCCAAGTGCTTTACATGCATTGTACCCCCAATCCTCCCCAGAACCCGGGGCGTGCACTGTAATCCCCAACTTCACTGATGAGGAAATAGCGACTTAGAACGCATAACAGCTACAGCGCAGCACATGATTGATGCCAGATGAGACAAGCAGAGACCCAAGTTCTGCAGGAACCCAGAGGCCCACAACCCTGCCTGCAGGGGAAGGCCGTCTGTTCAGGGCACTAGTTTGGGGGCTTCCTCAGACACTGGTTGGCTGCATTCCCCTTGCTCAAGGAAACATCTTTCATCTTACCACGGACCCCAGCATCCTGAAGGTAAAAGAGAAGGGCTGGGCCCCTCTCTGGAGCCTCGCCCACCCCACCCGCAGGCCTCTTGCAGCGTCAGGAAAGCCCAGCCAGCCCATGTTCAGAGCCGCTGTGGTCCCGCCACGCCCGCCCCACCCAACCTCCTGTAAGAGCTTAAGTCAACAGGCACAGAAAATCAGACAGGCCATCTTGGGAGGGGGAAAGAGGGGGAAAAAAAAACAGCAGCTGCTGTCTAATTGCCATTCTAAATAGCTGGAGGCTTTCCAAGGGCAGAAATGAATTAAATCAGCTTTTTTTTTTCCCCGAAGGGTAGAGTTTAGACTCCACCCAAGTCAGACCCTAGTTGCAGCTATTTATAATATCTAAATGCCAAGTGAAACTTGCCAGGGTGTAACAGAAGGGTGGACAAGGCAAAGGCCCAGCAAACCCCCTTATCCAGGAGCAGACACAAGCCCAAGCCCCGAGGGAACCCTGAGCAGAGCCTGGACGGGAGCTGAGTGCCTCCTCTGGCTCTTTTGCCCCAAGTGGATGCTTCTCTCTTACGTCCCACAGCCCGTGGCACAGGGCAGGTGCTGGGCAGGGGTCAGCTGTACCTGTTGGATTAGGAGCAGCCACTGAAATCCGAGAGAGAGCCCGTGGCAGCGGGTCAGAGCAAAAGGGCCAATGGCGGGTTTTGGAGTTGGCAGGCGGAGCAATTTTCGGGGCCTCAGGTCCGAGGCCATGTAGAGTTTGGGTCATGGTGGAGCGCAGTGGTTCAGAGTATAGAGACAGAGATGTGGGGCAAATCCCAGTTTTCTCTCTCACCATTGTGACTTTATGCCTGTTTTTAACCCCCCTTGGGGTGTCCACTTAAATGCAGAAGGCAATTAAACCAGCCCATGGGATTTTTGAGAACACTGAATAGGCAGTAAGCGTTCCGTGTAGTACCGCAGCCTTGAAACAGCGGCTGTTACTATTGGACTTTGCCCAGACCAAAAATGCCTCTCTGTTGGCCACTGTTGAGCCCAACGGGCAAACACAGGCCCCTCTCATCCTGCAGGACGGAAGGGGCTTGGAGATGGTAGAAAGAAAGGCAGCCTGGAACTAACAGGTCCTCTGAAATACCAGATACTAGTACCCTATGGGGCAGTTCTACTCTGTCCTATAGAGTCGCTCTGAGTAGAACTGCTCCGCAGGGTTTTCAATGGCTGCGACCTTTAGGAATTAGAGGGCCAGGCCTGTCTTACCAGGCACCTCTGAGTGGATTCAAACCACCAACCTTTTGGTTAGTAGCCGAGTACTTAACTACTTGCGCATCTGAAATAGGCCCCTGATAAAATCGATTTAGCATCTACTGCTCATGCTGCTCTAGTCCAGTTGATCGGGTAGTGAGCTAGCAGTCATTCTCCTAACCCCTCACCCCCACCCAATGCTCATTTTGTTTTAAATGTTCTTGTTTTTAATTGGAGCCCTGGTGGTGCAATGGTTAAGAGCTACTATGCTAACCAAAAGGTCAGCAGTCTGAATCCAATTTTTCTAGATTCATACTTCATACATTCCATGTTCTGATTATTAATGGGTGTTTGCAGCTGTTTCTTCTTATTTTGAGTCATGCCACATCAGAAATGAAGGTCCCAAAAGCTTGACTCCATCCACGTCATGAAGGTCAACTCTGAGGAGGCAGCTCTTCCCCAGTTGTTTTTTTTTTTAAATATTTTATTGTGCTTCAGGTGAAGGCTTACAGAACAGATAGTTTCTCATATAACAGTAACACACATGCTGTTTTATGACATTGGTTAACAACCCCACAACATTTTAACCCTCTAAATTCTCAACTTTT
>NW_004444062.1:6713235-6745029 GCF_000243295.1 Trichechus manatus latirostris
ATATATTCCTAGGAGTGGGATTGCTGGATCGAATGGTATGTCTATTTCTAGTTTTCCCCCCAGTTGTTTTTGAGTGCCTTCCAACCTGAGGGGCTCATCTTCCGGCACTATATCAGATGATGTTCCACCACTATTCTTAAGGTTTTCCCTGGCTAATTCTTTTCAGAAGTAGGTCGCTGGGCCCTTCTTCGTAGTCTGTCTTAGTCTAGAAGCTCAGCTAAAACATATCTGCCATGTGTGACCCTGCTGGTATTTGAATACTGGTGGCATAGCTTCCAGCTTCACAGCAACATGCAAGCTCCCACAGTACAATAAACTGACAGACACATGGGGGGCCCTCCCCTTTCCAAACATGATGTCTTTCTTCAGCCATCAGTCCCTCCTGATAATGTGTCCAAAATAAGCTGGTCAACATTTTGGACAATATTTTGTTATCCATAAGGTTTCCATTGGCCAATTTTCGGAACAAAATCACCAGGCCTTTCTTCCCAGTCTGTTTTGTTTTAAATAGTTGCTCCCAAAATGAAAGCTCATTCCCTGTTGAAATCCTCCTCTCCTATCTCTGCACAGCTCCATTCTCCTCTTCTCCAGGGAAACTTTCCTGACCCCTAGTCCACATTGGAAGCCCTGGTTGCACAGGGGTTAAGAGCTATGGCTGCTAACCAAAAGGTCAGCAGTTTGAATCTACCAGCCACTCCTTGGAAACCCTATGGGGCAGTAAGTACTCTGTCCTATGGGGTTGCTATGAGTTGGAATAGACTCAACGGCACACATCAACAACAGACCACACTGGAATTTCTTTCAGAGCTTCGAGAGCAGCTCTTCGTGTAGAAATATACTATAGGCCACGTATGTCATTCTAAGTTTTCTAGTCACCACATGAATAAAAGTAAAATTAAACAGGTGAAATTCATTTTAATAATATTTTATTTAACCCAGTATATCAAAATATTATTTCAAATTGTAATCGGTATAAAAATTATTAATGAGACACTCACGTTCTTTTTTTGCACTCTCTTCAGAATCTGGTGTGTATTTTACACTTACAGCACATCATTCAGACTAGTCACATGTGCTCAGTAGCCACATGTGGCCAGTGGCTACCATATTGGACGTACCGATCTAGAGAATTTACTTGTTTTGCTATTGTCTTGTTTGGGAGTCTCCAGCTTGAGTCTTTGATGCCCCCTGTTCTGGGGTTCTGGCATATGTAGGCGTGTCTGGAGAGGTGGTGGGGGCAGCATTCTATTTGCAGCTAGTCTGAGGAGCTTCCAGAAGGGAATTCAATCTGAGAGATGGAGAGCCAGATGGGACAAGTGGGATCCGGGCACACAGCATCACAATGTGCTTCTCTCTCGTCTTCTGCTAGCCAATCCCCCAGTCGTTTGGGTATTAGACTTGGGGTGAGGATAGGTGATGGGTACTGTGTATAAGACATGAAAAGTCACTTCCCCCTAAAGATCTGTAAGGCATTGGTTCTTGTCTTAGTTTCTTAGAGCTGCTTTAACAGAAATACCAGAGGTGGACGGCTTTAATGAACAGAAATGCGTTTTCTCACAGCTTAGGAAGGTAGAAGTCTAAATTCAGGGCACCAGCACTAGGTGACAGCTTTCTTTCTGTCACCTCTGGCGGGGGGAGAGGAGGGATCTTTACCTCAGCTTCTCTAGCCCCAGCATTCCTTGGTTCCTTGGTCATCTCCACGTGACATCTATCTTTCCCATTTGTGCCTAATCTTCTCTTTTAATATCTCAAAAGTGGCCACGTTTAAGACACACTCTACACGGATATGGTCTCATTAACATAACAAAGAAAACACTATTCCCAAATGGGATTATATCCACAAGTATGGGGGTTAGGATTCTAACATGTATTTTGGAGGGGACACAATTCAAGCCATAACAGGTATTATAACAGCACTGCTTTGTGACCCCTCTATCAGAGTATCAAACCAAACCAAATTCGTTGCTGTACAGTCAATTCGGACTCATAGCAACCCTATAGAGATGATGTCAACTCTCTATAAGCTGCAGTGTGACGAATCACTTTTGTGTGGTTTTTCTTGACATTGTCTTGTAACTTTCACCCAATTGATTGGATGGGACTGTGCAAATGAGGTAATTGTGGCCCACCAAGGGGA
The DNA here is from genome assembly GCF_000243295.1 of Trichechus manatus latirostris. Lineage (NCBI taxonomy): Eukaryota > Metazoa > Chordata > Mammalia > Sirenia > Trichechidae > Trichechus > Trichechus manatus. Next base: position 6,715,373 of record NW_004444062.1, read on the forward strand.
TTGGTCAGTTTTGCCATTCTGCTAGGCTTAAAATGAGCCATCCCAGAGGCAGGAAGAGGAGAATCTCACCACCATCAAGGAAGAAGAGCCAGGAGTGGAGCATGTCCTTTGGACCTGGGATCCCTGAGCTTAGAGGCTCCTGGAACCAGGAGACCGAGAGAGAGAGAGAGAGCTGTAACACCAAAGACAGTAAGAAGCAATAGCAGAGAAATGGCGGCAGGAGACCAGCAGGAGAGACTGGCAGGAGATGGCGCAGTGTGCTTCTGGCCCACAGAGCAACAAAGCTGAGTGTCTTTGGGCAGGAGGCTTCCTGCAGGAGTAGGATGCCTCTGGGCACTTGGTGGAGCTAGGTTTGCCAACCCCACAGAGCTAGAGCTGAGCGCCTTCAGCTGAGGCTCACTGGTGGAGTGGAGTGCCTCTGGGCACTTATTGACAGAACTAAAAGAGCTTTGTAACACTTGCCTGAGCAGGGCAGAAGCCAAGAGGCTAGAAAGAGGTGTGCCTGTGGGCACGGCTGAGTAGAGGCTGTCCTGATGGAAGAACTGTATCTTGAGAGCATTCCTGAACCTGAATTATAACTTATTACTTACCTAATAAACTCCATAATCATAGATATTGTCTGTGAGCTGTGTGTGGCCATGGCAGTGAATTCTTGAACACAGCAGAGAAACAGAGTGCCATGGGAGGGATGGTTGGTGACAGAATTGGTAAAGACAGTGGAGAGAGGAGGCTTGTCTGACCTCTGCCTCGTAGGATTCAGCCTTGGGCTGTTGATCTTGATTCTCCTTCCCCTTTGGGAAGTTAGAGGAGGTCAGACGCCACTGCCACGCCATTTTTACAAAGCTCTCACAGCCTGAAGTGAAACTTTCCATTGGGTCCAGGCTGTCATCATTGAGGAATGAAAGGTACCTCCCAGGGAAGCGATCTGATGAAGCAGAAAAAGAAAAGAATGGAAGGGGTGAATGGTGGGACCACCAGCTGTAGGAACATTGGCAGCCTCTTTATGCAGCCTCAGAAAACTGGAAAGGCTTCTTTGGCTTCCAACATGTCTGCAACGTTTTTGGGTTTGTGGCCTTTGAAGGATTGGCGGACCTCTACAGATGAGAAATTGTTTCCAAACACATCACATGAAAAATATTTTCTTTTCATGCTCTGAGAACCTGAGCTTACTGAGGTCTGATCTTACCAGCAAACACAGCAGAAGGCACTCTCTGACTGGTGAGGGGCTTGTGGTAGCGGCCACACTCAACCCCATTAAATCGCAGGACTGATTCCTGCCTTGTGCAGAGAATTCTGGAACCTTCTGGAAAACCCTATAAGGGTCTAAGATGTGACTTTGTGGTTGGTGTCTGTCAGTTCTTAAGCCATGGGTGACCCATGGTTTCACACATGCCCCACCCTGCTACAGCAGCTGGTACCATTTCTGGCCCTGGAGCTGTCCCAAGCCTAGAATTGACCTAGCTTTGCCAGGCATTCACTCCTCTGTGTGGACCGCCCATAGAGCACAGACTACCAACCAAATTACTGTGAGGATTTAGAATCTTTTTTTTTTTTAATTGTTGTAGTTTAAGTGAAAGTTTACAGTTCAAGTTAGTCTCTCATACAAAAATTTATACATACATTGTTATGTGACCCTACTTGTTCTCCCTATACTGTGACAGCATGCTCTTCCTTTCCACCCCTGATTTCCCGTGTCCATTCAACCAGCTTCTGAGCCTCTCTGCCTTCTCATCTCGCCTCCGGACAGGAGCTGCCCATTTAGTCTCACGTATCTACTTGAGCTAAGAAGCACACTCTTCGCGACTATCATTTTATGTCTCACAGTCCAGTCCAATCTTTGTCTGAAGAGTTGGCCTTGGGAATTGTTTTAGTTCTGGGTTGACAAAGAGTCCAGGTGCCATGCTTTCTGGGGTTCCTCTAGTCTCAGTCAGACCATTAAGTCTGGTCTAGGATTTAGAATCTTGGTGGCAAGAGAAATCACCACACCTGCTCTCAGATAATTTACAGGAACAGCCTAAACCAAATGGACCTCTCCTGGCAAACATGGCTTTAGTGCAGACCTGCCCTCAAGGAGGCACCATTTCTCTGGAAGCTGGGCCTTCCTGATTTTGTCCAGACTTCTCTAACGCCGAGTCCCTGAGTGGTGTAAACTTTAACATGCTTAGCTGCTAACCAAAAGGTTGGAGATTCAAGTTCACCCAAAGGCACCTCAGAAGAAAGGCCTGGTGATCTACTTCCAAAAAAATCAGCCATTGAAAACTCTTTGGAGCACAGTTCTGCTCTGACACATGGGGTCATCATAAGTCAGAATTAACTTGATGGCAATTTTTTTTTTTTTGTTTCTTATGCCCATCCAAAAGATACCACATGGACACTCTGTCCCAGAAGATATAATTTGAGCCAAGACCTGAATGAAGATATAATTTCCCAGAGAAAAAGGATTTGTTTTCTTCTTAACCACCATACAATTTCAAAAATTAAAATGCTTGGGAAATGAGGTTCTTCTGATAACTAGCCTTTTATGGTTAACAGGAAACTATTTTTATTTTAACCAGTGATGCTGAAAATCTCTGTCTCATGGCCCAGTGCCTGGACCTGTTTTTAATCATTCAGAACCCTGCCGGGCTGCAGGGCATTGTAAATCCAGATGGCGTAGAGGGTAGGCGTAGAAAATGCAGAAGCCACCACGTCAACCCTGACTCGAGGCCTGCCGCTGGAATCCATGCTGGCATTTTGTTTCTGTGTGGTTTTAACCAGACCCTTTATATGAGCTCATTTGGTTGTACTGTATCCCCTTTCCCTAAAATCTAAGCATAAAAAATCAATTTGAGGACTCCACTTGAGTTGGAGCAAAATGTTTCTGGCTCACACTTAGCGCCTGACCACATTTTGACTATGGGATGACTTTAGCATTCATTTGGCAAGAGCATTTCCATTTGGCTGCTCATGAAGTCATAGAAATTCTAGATATTTCTGTAGTGCATGATTTCCTGGTTTATTTATAAGAACCATCCATCAGGCTGAGCTGTTCTTGTGTCTGGAGCCACTTGTATTATTACAGTTATGAAATGCTTATTTTCTTAGATCAGCTTAAGCTGATAAGGCACTTTTGAGCCATTAAGAATCTTGTAAGTCAAGACAGTTTAGATAAGGGATGACTTTTCTGGTTGGGGCAAAATCAGAAGAATTAATGGGTTATAACGTTAAATGGGTGTGACCATCACAAGCTCCTTTGAGAAGTGGTGTTGAAAAGTGGCATAGCTTCATTAGGAAGGCTGCTGCCAGCCAACTTTGTTTCCTCTGGCTCACATCCTAGCTAGGAAGTGCAGCCCCAAGGAACCTGGGAAAATGAGGCCACCTCAGCAAGGCAGAGGGATAAATGCTGAGTGTCCCGGGGCCACAGGGCCTGCTTCCAACCCTGCTGGGTGCAAGAAGCCCAAAGAAACGATTCCATACTAATGAGGGTTGAACAGGCCATGGATTTAAAACCTAAGCACCAATCTATTTGAAGGGTAATCTGGCAATGTCTATCAAAAATGAGAGGTCCCTGGATGGTGCAAAAGGTTTGCACTTGACTACTAACCTAAACGTTGGTGGTTAGAACCATGTGGCACCATGGAAGACAGGCCTGGCGATCTGCTGCCATAAAGATCACACCAAGAAAACCCTATGGAGCAGTTCTACACTGTAACACATGGGGTTGCCATGAGCTGGAATTGTCTCAATGGCAGTGGGTTTCGTTTTTTTTATTTGGATTCAAGATAGTGGTTCAGTGGTAGAATTCTCACCTGCCATGTGGGAGGCCCGGGTTCGATTCCTGGTTGATGCACCTCATGCACACAGAGTCACCATCCATCTATCACTGGTGGCTCATGTGTTGCTATGATGCTGAATACGTTTCAGTGGAGCTTCCATACTAAGATTGACTAGGAAGAAAGGCCTGGAGCTCTACTTCTGAAAATCAGTCAGTGAGAACCCTATGGATCATGATAGTCCAATCCACAACTGATCATGGGGATGGCACAGGACTGGGCAGTGTTTCATTCCATTGTGCATGGCGTTGCCCTCAGTTAGGGGCCAACTTGACAGCAGCTAACAACAGCAATCAAAAATAGAAGATGTACTTTCACACATTCAGCAAATATTTGAGCCCCTCTTGTGCTCTAGGTGCTGTTCTAGGCATTGAGGCTATAACAGTGAAGAGACGGGCCTGGCCCTCACAGATCTTACTTTCTTGTGGTGGAAACAAATGGATAAGCAAACAATCATGTCATAAGCTGTCAGGGAGCAGTAAGTAACATAGGCAAAAAAAGCAGAGTAAGGGGATAAAGAGTAAGGGGTGGATGGAGTAAAGGAAAGATTTACTGTGTTAGGAGGTCAGCCTTTCTGAGGACTAACATTTGAGCCAAGACCTGAGTGAAGTAAGGGAACAACCAAGTGACGGTCTGGAGAGGAGTTTCCAAAGCAGAGGGAGCAGCAAGGGCAAATGCCCTGAGAAGAGAACGTGCTGGCCATCAGAAAGCCGAGAGCCAGTGTGTCTGGGGAGTAGTCAGCCAGGAGGAGACAGGTAGAAATTGAGGTCAGAGAAAGAAGAGAGGCAGGGGCATACTTTATATAGAGCCTTTCAGCAGACCACAAACTGTCCCCCAATAAACATCCTCCCCTTCTTGCTCTTAGTAATAAAATCCCTACCATCTTTGCTGGGCTCATGGGCCCTTGGCTAGAGACCGTATCTCCTGCCTCTTGTGCAGTTGGGTGTGGCTACCTCATTAAGTTCTTGCCAATGAAATGTGAATGGAAATGATTTCTGCTACCTCTTGGTTCTGTACTCCTAAAATGCATGGGCAGTACTCCTCTTTCTCTTTTTTTCCCTTCTCACAGGTGGAACAAAGACCTAGGGTGAGCCATGTGCATGAGGGGAAGATCCCAGGGCACAAGTTCTTATTAAAATGTGGTTCCTGTACCTGCAGCATCAGCATCACCTGGAAACCTACAGAAATGCAAATTATTGGGCCCCACAGTCCAGATCTACTGAATCAGAAACTCTGAGGTTTGGCCCCAGAAATCTGTGTTTTAACAAGCCTTCCAGGGGATTCTGATGCAAGCTCAAGTTTGAGAACAACTGCCCTGGAGTAGAGTTTCTCAACTTTAGCACTGTTGGCTTTTTGAGCTGCATAATTCTTTGTTGTGCATTTCAGGATGTTTAGCAGCATCCCTGGCCTCTACCCACTAAACGACAATAGCACGCTTTGTAGTTATTACAACTGTTTCCCTACATTGCCAAATGTCCCTTGAGGATAATCACCCCTAGTTGAGAACCACTGTCCTAGAGGATGAAGGAGCAACAAGACAGAAGGAACCTGGGTCTTTGGTTGGCTTTGTAGAACAGAACCACTCCCCGTCCTAAACCATCCACCTGCTTCTGAACTGTTAGGTGAAAGAGAAATAAATTTTTATTTTGTTTGAGCAACTCTATTTTGGAATCCTTGTGCAGAAACTTAGCTTGCATCCCAACTAATGCCAGCTTTTCAAGCCATACTAAAGACTTCAAATTTTTTTTAGTATAATGGGAAACCATTGGAGGGTTAAAGCAGGATAGTGACATGATTATGATTTTAAAGGATCACTTTACACTCTGGATGCTGTATAAAGACTAGGGATGCAGAAATGACTTTTTTTTTTTTTTTGATGGACTAGCTGTAGTACATAAGCGAAAGAAAGGAGTCAACCAAGCAACTGAGTGAAAGGTGCTGCCATTGACTAAAATGGAGAACCACGGGGGAAGAGATGGTTTGAGGGGATGACGATATGGGTTTCCTAGAGTTGCTGTACCAAATTACTACAAACTGGGTGACTTAACACAACAGGATTTGGTTTTCTCACACCTCTGAAGGCTTGTCGTTGTTGTCAGGTGCCGTCCAGTCGGTTCTGACTCATAGCAACCCTACATACAACAGAACAAAACACTGCCTGGTCCTGCACCATCCTCACAATTGTTGCTATGCTTAAGCCCATTGTTGCAAACTGTGTCAGTCCATCTCATTGAGGGTCTTCCTCTTTTTTGCTGACCCTCTACTTTACCAAGCATGATGTCCTTCTCCAGGGACTGTTCCCTCCTGATAACATGGCCAAAGTACGTGAGATGAAGTCTCGCCATCCTCGCTTCTAAGCAGCATTCTGGCTGTACTTCTTCCAAGACAGACTTGTTTGTTCTTCTGGCAGTCCATGGTATATTCAGTATTCTTCACCAGCACCATAATTCAAAGGCATCTGAAGGCTAGAAGTCTGAAATCAAGATGTTGGCAGGACCATGATCTCTCTGAAGGATCAGGAGTGGAATCCTTCCTTCTCTCTTCCAGCTTGAAGTAGCTCAGGTATTCCTTAGTTTTTGGCACCATAACTCCAATCTCTGCCTCTGTCTTCACATGCCCATTTTCCCTTTGTGTCTCTGTCTCTCTTTTTGTAAGGACACCACTCGCACCCTACTCCAGTATGACCTCATGTTAACTAATAACATCATTAAAGACCTTACTTCCAAACAAGATCACATTCACAGGTATCAGGGGTTAGGACTTCAACATACCTTTTTGGGGAACACAACCCATAACAGGGACCAAGAATTCAGTTTATTGTCTTTGCTGTAGTAGTTCCGCTGCTCGTAGTATATCTTTCAGATATATTCACACAAATTCACTAAAGTATATATACAAATATTCTCATGGCATATCGACCTAAATGTCCATCAATGTGGGCCTCACTCAATAAATTGTGAGATTATTATGAAAGGATGTCAAGAAGAATAAAGTAGATATGTATACTGCCGTGGTCAATAATACAGGCTCTTGAGTCTGACTGCCTGTGTTTGTATCTGTCTGGCTCAACCTTCATGAGCTGTGTGACCTTGGGCAATATGCATTACCTCTTTAGACTGTTTCCTCAGCTGCAAAATAGTGATGGTACCTCTCCTCTAATTTTGTTTTGAGGACTAAATAAAATAACCATACTCAGTGCTTTTCAATACTTGGCTCATTCATAAGCACTTTATAAATGTTAACTATTATTGCAGTCATCATCTACATGTGCTGATATAAAAATATTTACTTTAATTTTTAAAAAGCAAGTTACTGAAGAAGGAGCATAAATGTTACCATTCATGTAAATATGTATCTAAGTCTATATACATAAACACACACATTTTTTGTGATATGTATACCAAATTTTGGAAGAAAAGATAAACTGATCAAAGTGATTACCTTTGGGTAGTAGGACATGGGTTGAGGGGACTTAGGAGGACTTTGTTTTTATTTTGTATGTTTCTGTTGTGTCTTTAAAATTTTTTGTCACGTTTATGTGTGGTGTAAGGTCTAAAATTAAGGCCCAATATTATGTGCTGCCTTGACATCTGGGGGAAATGGGAAGGGCCTCGAATGACCTCACCACAAATTCTCCTCCCACTTCTGCTCCCCTAGACAAACAACCCTCCTTGTCAAGAGGACCAGGTGCAGTTCCTGCTTATCCCTGAGTAGCAGGTTTTAGTTCCCTGCCAGACCGTGGATTTATTCAAACAAGCCAACCACATCATCTTGTGGGAACCAGGGGGCACCCCACCCTTTTGATACTACAAAGCCTGCCTTCCATAGCCCCTGATTGGTCATCAGTTCCCAACTGCAATCTCCATGTGACCCTGCATGGTGTACAGCGTCCTCCCCCAGGCTGTGAGTATATGTGACAAATAAGCTGCTGTTGAGCTCATCTGTCCAGTGCTGGGTGTCCTGTGTTCAGCCATCTCCATATTTCTAAGGTGTGAATTCTTCTCTCAACAATAGAGTGAATAGGAGGTGATTAAAACAGTATGGACATATTTGTCATGAAAAAAAAAAGTTTTTTTTAAAAGATCACACATTGAAAAGGATGAAATTAGGTTTTTGTTCCTGTAGGACTTCTAGCATCCTTACCACATGCAAACATAATCTTAGCAGAGCAAACTCCTTGAAATGGTGGGCCTGAGAACACTTTTGGAAGTGCTTATCTAGCAGACACTGGTTAACCAAAACTTCCTATCCAGGAAACAGGCTTTTCTTCTGTGGCATTACTGGGTGGGTTCCAACCGCCAACCTTTAGGTTAGTAGACAAGAACAAACCGTTTGTGCCACTCGTGGACCTTACGTCTGATATGCATACAATAATTGTCTGTTGTTCTCATTCCTGCCCCTTCTACTCCATCTAAAAAAGACCCAAACCACTGCCGTTGAGTCAATTCCAACTCATAGTGACCCTATAGGACAGAGTAGAACTGCCCCATAGGGTTTGCAAGGAGCGGCTGGTGGATTTGAACTGCCGATCTTTTGGTTAGCAGCCAAGCTCTTAACCACTGCACCACCAGGGCTACAGCCACAGAAAAATCTGTCCCATGGATTTTTCTGGATTCAGACTGCTCCTTCCACACTCAGTTAAATGCTACTTAAGGTATGACAGCTCTTTCAAGCAAATTTAAGACTGGCCCCTAAGCAACTAATTCGTAAGAAAAGCCCCCAAAGCAGTCTTGGTCTTTCATGGTTTATACTTTCCTTTGGGGATGAATTACCTGCAAGTTCCCCAGGAAGGGGGGGATTTGTGCTCTGCCACCCTGTGACATATATTCATCCTTCTGCACCCCACTACCCCATGTGTCCTTAGACAGTGTTATGGATTAAATTGTGTTCCCCAAAAAGATATGTTGAAGTCTTTGCCCCGGTATCTGTGAACGTTACCTTGTTTGGAAATAGGGTCTTGAAGGTGTTATCAGTTAACATGCAGTCATAACAGAGTATTATGGGTGCTAATCCAACTAAGTGGTGTCCTTATAAAATAGGAGAAGAAACAGAGAGAGAGACGAAAGCCATGCGAGGATGTTTAAAGCCACCCACTTTGTGGTACTTTGTTACTGCAGCCCTAGGAAGCAACATGGAGCCCTGGTGATGCAGTGGTTAAGAGCTTGGCTGCTAACCAAAAGGTCAGCAGTTTGAATCCGCCAGCTGCTCCTTGGAAACCCTATGGAGCAGTTCTACCCTGTCCTGTAGGGTCACTATGAGTTGGAATTGACTCAAAGGCAACAGATTTGGGTTTTTTTTTGGTTTAAGAAGCTAACATAGGTGCTTACCTCGCCCATGTTCCTTGGATTAAGAAAAGTTATCTGCCTTCCAGGGTCTCTCCCAATTTCTCTGCCTTCTCTTGTTTCTATGGGTTGAGGCAGATTTTTCTTCTCCCACTCACCTGCGCTTTTTCTGCAGGAAGGAATTGGTAGTGGTGGTTGTAAATATTTAAACCATGGTGATCATCCGTTCTTAGTCGTCTTTACTATTTATTCAAAAGATCCTCAGGCACACAGACAGAGGTCCTAGTAACCTGTCAAAAACATTGGCAGTTAATTGAGGCCATCCTCCAACCTCTGCTATTCAACCAATAACGATGATCATTCTGCAATTACAATCTGATCAACACCCAATCATGGCTTTCCTCATTAAATGAGTTAGTATTCCATCTAAGGGTGTCATAACAGTGTTCTGGTTTTTAGCTATTATGATAGTATCATGTTCTACACTCCACATTCTCTAGAATTACTCAGATTTTTAAATACTCAGATTTATGAGTGTGATGCAAAGAGGTAAGTGGTGTAACCTCCCAAATGTGGAATGTCTTCACAGCAATGGGAAAGAGAAAATAGAATAGAGATTAAGAATAGACTCTTTTCACATTTTGCTAACCTAGGTTTCTCCCATTTTATACTTGTCCAGTTGCACCCCTCCTCCCCAACACCAATGGTTCTTAAACTTTGTCCATCAGAACCTCCTGGGGGCTTGTTAAAAAAAGATTACTGGCCTCACTCTCCAGAGTTTCTGACTTAGTAGGTTGAGGTGGAGTCTAAGAATTCATATTTCTATAGCAAGTTTTCAAATGATGCTGATGCTTTGATCTGGGAACTATTATCTTGAGAACCACTGCCCTACAGATAAATTTAGAACCTGACATTTAAAATTGCATCTTGTTAGAATCAGGTCATTGTTCCAGCTTGCCAACATCAATCAAGATCCTGTCTGTCATTCATTGCATTTGCTTTGCGGCATCCGCACGTCTGAGAGGCATGTCTCTAAATCCTCATACAGGTCACTGATAAAAATGTGGACAGGTCCTGGCTAAGGACAAAGTCCAGGTAAGGCAATTAAACTCCTAGCTGGCAGGCTGACCTCGATCCATTATCATTGGTAGCATTCTCAATCCTGATTAAACTTTAAAATCACTGGGGAGCTTCAACAACAAAATCCAGGCCCACCCGGAAGCATCTGAACTAATTAGCCTGGAATACCCTTGGACACCCTACATTTCAGGAAAGAATCTGATTTGGGCTCCTTATTATATGTACCACCCTTGTGAAACTGAAGCAGACCTTTCCCTTGCTTTGTATTTTGAAGTAATCAGACATGGTTCCCAAAACTTACTGCAGTTAGAAGACTGGGGATGAACTCTGACCCTGTGGCCAACCATTAGGAGATTTGAACGTCTCCTCACCTCACCTAGCTATTTTCCTTGTAAAATGAGGTGGGAGGTGGTGGTTCTAGTATGAAGTAGAAGGTTCCCTCCAGCTTTCCTAATCCAAGATATTTTTGAATCATGCTGAATCTTTAAAGTTCAATTTAAATTTAAGACAGTGTGGCTTGTGAAATATTTTACATCACATAGAAAGTTTGTGGGTTTTAATTTGTAGAATGTTTGGTAACGTTTGACAGAGGGGTGGGCGATGGGTGAGAGAAAGTCCGGAGTGCCAGTAGTGGTCTTCTGCAGTTTTTAGTCTTCAACAGTGCACCATCACCAACCTTCGAAGTCAAACTATATCCATGGATCTGAACTCTATGAATTACTGATCATGTATGCTGTACTTGGACGAAGGGCCTCTGCAACATGGCTCGTGCGTGCATGCTATCATCCAAATTAAGTGGGTTCCAAAATTAACCATGGTGGTTTGTACAGTGTTAACTTGGGTAAGTGAGAACTATGTTTCCCTTCTCTGATGGTTCTAAGAACTGGTCAAAGGCATATTTGGATGAGATTTGGAACGCAACAGTTACACAAGGGCCATTTTTCTCTGAAGATTGTTGTAGTCAAACGTGCTGACTGATGGACAAAGAGATGCCTGGTGAGTTCCAGATTGTCCTTACTCTCCTCCACTCCACCTCCAGCTATTGTTTCAAGAGACCCCAGACCCACCACCAGACACCTGGCTACAGCTCCACAGAGGTGGTTGCTATACAGCAGCAACAGCTCCCCATAGACTCCTCACAGTCACCCTGCCTAGACCCACACTGGCAGCTGAATACGTTTTGCTTCTAGATTGACTGGTGACTTCTCTGATTCACACACCTCCTCTGGACCTTCACTTCCCCAGCTCCTCACACAGTTGTGTTTGGTCGAATTCCTGTAACAAATCCCGTACCCCCTAACACTTAGAGCGACTCTTCTCAGGTTCATCAACCAAACCAAACACACAAATTCCCAATGTTCTGACTACATGTAGCCCTTAAGAGAACCAAACTGAGTGTTGAGCATAGAAGATATTCTTATATATGCTTTATGCAACAATAGTATGCTTCTTGAAGGCTCATAATGTCTTAAGTGTAAAGGAGGCATAAATGCTTTCAAAAGAAAGATAGCCTTCCAGTGCACACGTAGGTGTGCATATGTCTGTGTGTTGAAGGAAGTATAATATAAAACTTGTTGTTATTGTCGGGTGCTGTTGAGTCAATTTTAGACTCATAGCGACCCCATGTGACAGAAGAGAACTGCCCCATAGGGTTTTCTTGGCTGTAATCTTTTAGACGGGTGGGTTTGAACTGTCACCCTTTCAGTGAGCAGCCAAGCACTTAACTGTTGCACCACCATTGGCTCCTTTAAACCAACGAAACTTACTTGGTTTAAAAACTGGCCTCTGAGAGTCCTCACACAGTGATGTGAGTTGGCTCCACGTATCTTTCTTTCCCCTTCTAATTCACAGGCTGAGACTATGTCCGTGCCATAGCCACAAGTTCTTGTCAACAGTCCCCTCTGCCCAGTGCAATCTTGTAACAGCACTCATTGTCACAACTAATGTAGCTGGTCTCATTAGTGCTAACATTAACACCCTGTGCAGAAGTGTTACAACCAACCTAACAAGCACTTGGGTAACACTGGGAACACAGACTCCAATATAGCTCACATGATTTCACTGATGGTTAGGTCATAGTCACACTGTGACCTGTAGGTGTTCATGAGGTATTCATTCACTCCTGGGCTGAAAAGCAAAACTCCGAAGTTCAAAAAAGAAAAAAAAAAAAAAAAAACCAATAAAAAGGGTGGACTTGAATTATTGTTTTATTGCTTTCTTTCTCTTGTTTAATGCAGAGCCAATATTCTTAAGTAATGTACTAAGATGTCCAAAACCCAACACTATTAAACATTCAAACAGTAAAATATGATGTGGAAAGATTCCCTCAAACGTCAGCTCCTCTTAAATGTATCTGGTGGAATTACTAAGGATGCAGGCTACTGGACTTGTCATCTTGCTTTTCATAGAACTGCTAGACTCTGACGCAGGGAACAGAAAAGAGTCCCAAGTGCCAACCGTTTAGGTATTGGGGGCAGCACTTCTGCCTCCCTTTGAAATGGCTGGGGAGATTTAGAATAACTCCAAATATGGCAATCCTTCTTTTCACTCCATGCTTAAAAGAGACCCCACTGCTGACAGAGGTAAAAGAAACTCCTTCTGGAATAGCATCGTGGCTACGATTATAAAAAGAAAGACCAAAGTGATCCTGTTGTCAAGGAAGGGATAGGTGCCTGCATCCTTATTGCCTCACTAACCCAATCCTTTGTAAGAAGACAATTTGCTCTAAGACCAAAGCTTCATGCAGTGACCAAATGAGACCTGGGTGGCTGTGAGCAGCTTTTTGCTTGTTGAAGGCACAGGGTCCTCATCATCCTGAGGGTGGAGGTTAGCTTCCAGACTAAGGCAAACTAGGAAGAAAGGCCTGGCAATCTACTTCCAAAAATTAGCCAATAAAAACCCTCTGGATCACAACAGTCCAATCTGCCCCTGATCATGGGGATGGCCCAGGACCGGGCAATGTTTCATCCTACTGTGCGTGGGGTCGCCATGAGTTGGGGGAACGACCTGATAGCAGCTGACCATAACAACAAACCTTGGAAAAACTGCCGTCGGCTGCCATACATCTGATTGCAATTTCAGTCTCCTTCTTTTTTGAAAGTCCCAGCATTTTTGGCACCGATGAAGATCCTGATGTACCCTGCTCCTTCGGCAATGAATCAGATTTCCAAGGGCTACTAGACTGCATTACATCTTGCAACAAACAAAAATAAACACACAACTCTGCAATATGAATATGAAACTACAACAAAGATATAAACATCAGGCTCTACAACTACAGACCACGAGCTAGGAATAGCTGGTAGTCTACAGAAAACGGTGATTTTCCCATAAAAAATTTATCTACCGTGATTTTGATCAACAATACTAAAGGGATAAGCAAAAATGTATGAAAACACTCTATTATTTTTAAAAAGACAAATTTCCTTAAACACTAAAGACGGTGATAAAATTCAAGTTATCCAATTTAAACAAATTACTTTCAGTCCTTCCCAATGGTCATCTTAGGCTCGGTATGTAACATGAATGGACAAGAGCTAGTGATGCTGACAGTCCCAGAAACCCTCTTTGGAAGAATGAGGGACCCACACATTCTCCAGAGGACTCATCTCGATCCCTTTTGGCTTCTGAAATTCCACCGGAGTGTGCACGTTCTTCAGAGTCCCTGGGTGGCGTAAATGGTTAAGCACTCCACTACTAACTGAAAGGCTGGTTGTTCAAACCCACCTAGAGGTGCCTCGGAAGACAGTTCTGGCGATATGCTTCCAGGAAGTCTCAGCCACGAAAATCTTATGGGAAGTTCTACTCTGCACACATGGGGTCGCCATGAGTTGGACTCGACCTGACGGCAACTGGTTTGGTTTTTGGGTTTATGAATGTTCTTTACAAACACGATGATACTAAAATAGGAAGCAACAAGGAAACATAAAGGTGCATTTATTCATGTCCATGCCATCTAAATCTACTGAGTACAGTAATCAGGACCAGAAGGGGACCAAATTAGAACCAAAACAACAGAACATTTGCCCCACTGAATCACAAGTTTTAGTTCAGAAGAATCTGTGTGCTGGCAAAGCCAGTTTCCTCCCTGAGAAGCACACTTCACGCTTCGTTCTCTCCCGCCAGCATTTCCTCTCTCTCTGCGTTAAGGCTTGGACGCTGTGAGGTGATGGTGCAATCTCCCCTCCGGAGGGGTCCTCTGGGGAGGCGCTCTCCCCTGCCGTCAGTCACCCGCAGGCTCAGGCTGAGTGAGGGCTGACTCTGTGCTGCTCAGCTCAGCCATCTGCCTCCGCAGCTCCTCCACCATCTGCAGCAGAGCAGACCTCTCCAGCTCTAACGCCAAGGTCGCCTGCTTCAGCTTGCTTTCGCTGGTCAGAAGCTTCTCAACTGTAGCTTCAAGACTTTGGATCCTACCATTTGCCACCTGGAGAATAAAAGAAGAAATGAGAACAGAATTGCCCAGTGATAACAAAGCAGGAATCAATCAATTGAACATTCCACCGTCCAGCCTTGGGGGTACTTTGGAGCCATATTTTGACAGAGCCAAGTCTAGGTGTTTATTACCAGTTCTTTTTCCAGGCCACATCACACAGGAAGGCTCCATTTCCCAACTTCCATTGCAGGTGGGCTGGGCTAGGCTCTAAAACCACCCCCTGAGATCCTCCAGCATCCCCTTCCCTTGATGTGGCTACTTTGGAAGCCACATGTGGAGATGGAGTCATCACAATACAGAGGAATCCTGAGTTCCCAAGTCTCCCACTATAGGGAGGAGGCCAAAGAATGCTTCTTGGGGAAGAGGTAGCGCTTCAGGAAGGAAAAAAAACAAACTTTTTTTTGTGCTAAGCCATTGAGATTTGGAGATTTATTACTAGCCTAGCCTTTTTTATGACTATGCACCTACCTACACTGGCAAACTGATTTTGCACTGACACAGTCAAAATGGCTTCTATGTGAAGGCTGCAGTAGAAACAGCTCTGTCACTGGAAATTTTTTTTTTTTTAATTTCCTTAGAGTAACAGACATCACAAGAGACATGGGGATTTCCCCCCAAGCATGTATGGAGTGCTTAGAATGGTCAAGCATTCTTCTAAGAGGTTGACGAGCCTTACCTCGCTGATTTGTCATTACCACCCAAGGAGAAGCAGCAACCTCATTCCCACCCTACAGATAAGAAGCGAGGCTCTCACTCAGTTTATATCTTCAGCACCTCCCATTACTGTTGAGTTGATTCCGACTCACAGAAATTGTCACGGATTGAACTGTGTCCCCCCAAACTGTGTGTCAACTTGGCTAGTCCATGATTCCCAGTATTGTGTGCTTGTCCACCATTTTGTCCTCCGATGTGATTTTCCTATGTGTTGTAAATCCTACCTCTACGATGTTAATGAGGTGGGATTAGCGCAGTTATGTTAATGAGGCAGGATTCAATCTACAAGATTAGGCTATGCCTTAAATCAATCTCTTTAGAGACATAAAAGAGAGAAGTGAGCAGACAGACACAAGGACCTTGTACCACCAAGAAACAAGAGCTAGAAGAATAGCATGTCCTTTGGACCAGGGTCCCTGTGCTGGGAAGCTCCTGGACCAGGGGAAGATTGGTGACAAGAACCTTCCTTCAGAGCTGACAGAGAGAGAAAGCCTTCCCCTGGAGCTGACACTCTGAATTCAGACTTCTGGCCTACTAGACTAGACTGTGAGAAAATAAATTTCTCTTTGTTAAAGCCATCTGCTTGTAGTATTTCTGTTATAGATGACTAAGACAGTAATCCTGTAGGACAGAGTAGAACTGCCCCATAAGGTTTCCAAGGGTAACCTTTATGGAAGCAGACTGCCACATCTTTCTCCCCCAGAGCAGTTGGTGAGTTCGAACTGCCGACCTTTCGGTTAGTAGCTGAGCACTTAACCACTGCACCATCAGGGCTCCTTCTTTAGCACCTAGCACACAATTAATGTCACTTAGATAGACCTTCCAGGTGCTTCTCTCTAGCAATTGGTCCTCCTCTCTCCAATCCTCTAGGACAGACTTCCCAGGCAACAAGTGAGCCGGCTCCAGGGATGCTGTGGGGTGCCCTGAGCAAACTGCAGGAACTTCAACATGTATTTTGATGGCCCCGAGGCCTTTCCGGCCTGTTCCTCAGCTCACAGCTGCATTTGGGAGAGCTCAGGTCATTGGGTCTCATGAATCCAGTCCAGTTTTTTACATTTTCCCATTTATTTTAGGTGGGAAAATGGTACATCTATTTTTCCTCATTTTCGAAACAAGGGAAACAGTTTTTTGAACAACACTAGTGCCAGACAGACAATTCATGACTCAGAGTCTAGCTCTGGCTAAGCTACTAGAACAATCAAAATAGAAGGACTGAGATCCTAAGAGCATTAGCTTCCAGGCAGGGGTGCTCACACTTGGTCTGTACAGCTAAGCAACACTCTGATTCTCAAAATCCCGCCCATCAGCAAGGCCTGGGCCAGGTCCCACCTCATCTCCAGAAAGGATCTCTCACTGCACCCTAAGGTATTATCACGTAATTAACTACTTTGCAGGGCATTTACTGTTCTGCAAGAATATCAAGTCTCCTAACGAGACTGAATGAGGCATTGGTGGTTCAGTTGTGGAATTCTTGCCTCCCATGTGGGGAGACCTGGGTTCAATTCACAGACTATGCACCTCATGCATAGCTACCGCCTGTCTGTCATTGGAGGTTTGTGTGCTGCTGTGATGCCGAACAGGTTCCAGTGGAGCTTCTAGACTAAGACACACTAGGAAGAAAGGCCTGGTGATCTACAGTTATGTGCTGCATGATGTTCATTCAGCTCAGACCGCATATGCATCCATGGTCCAGCATGCACACTCAGGGGGATGCCCACAGCACGACATTGAGACCGCCCCGCCACCCTCCACTCATGGAAACAGGCACCACTGCTACTGGGAGAAGTGGGTGCCAGATCCTACCCCTGAGCACCCAAAGTCAGCAGGCATTGCAGGGGTGCCTTGTTGCCAAAACTGCTCCCTTGCTGCCCAGCCTGCGCCTAGAGCCTCCCCACTGTGACCTTCACGGGGCTGCAGGGCCATGTGCCCAGAGGGACCCGGCTGAGTGCTCACCCGAGGCACTGCAGCGGGACCTGCTGGGGCTGTGCTCTGCACAGCAGCCCCCAGGCCCATGTGCCCAGGAGCCCCGTGCACCCAGGTGTTCGCAGAACATCTAAATCACATGATGTCCTATTTCACAGAACATATCACAGACGTTCAACAACGCACGACCGTACTTCAGAAAATTAGCCAACAAAAACCCTGTGGATCACAACAGCCTGATCCGCAACCCATCACAGGGATGGCACAGGACCAGGAGGCACTTCGTTCCATTGTGCTTGGGGTCGCTATGAGTCGGGCCCACTCGATGGCAGCTAACAACAGCAACGACGGTAGGAAGCACGCCTTGTCCTTCCCGTGGGTCTGGCCTCCCACAGGACCTCGCTAAGTAACTTGTAGTTGATGATTATGAAAAATTAAATGCATTAGTATTTGGCACCATTAGGTATGTCTATGCAATAGTCTTATGCATTCTGCTGGACAAAACAGGCTAAACAGTTAGGTCTCCAGCTTATAGACTGCATTCTTAAGTGTTTAACAGTAAGAAAATAAATGGGACTTCAGTATGCCTAATAACTTATGAACAGGAGAAAGCTAGAAAACAGGTCAACTTTGATACTTGCAAAAAAAAGAAAAATTTACCTATGAAAATTCAGTATTGTATTGAACACCTATCCTTGGACAATCTATGAAAATTATTTAAAAAAAAAAAAAAGAGGACCATGATCCCCAAAGAACTTACACAGTCTGGCTAAAAGACAGTGAATCTCTGTGACTCACAGAGGACAATGGGAAAGCGGTAAAGAGACACCTGCAGACTAACACACCACAATCCCTACCCCAACTCTTTGAGAGCAGCAGGGCCTTATGCATTGTGGTGGCCCCTGGTCCCCAGCACAGCAAGGACCCTGCAAATACTGGTGGATGTGCCTAAACTGTAGTCATGAGAGATACCTCCAGAAGTACAGACCACTCAGTCAAAAGAAAGATCACTGTAAGGATAACATCCCTGATCACCCACTACGGTTTGATACCTTTCTTGAGGACTGTAGATATCTGGGTTGCTATGAGTCAGAATTAATTTGAAGGCAATGGTAGATATCTGAGCAGTTTTTCACAAATCCCTGTCTTCACAAAAGGGGTAGAGTACCACAGAAACAACCTACAATTGCTTTCCACCCTTCATCACAAAGAAACCATTTGGGCATTATTGCTGTTGTTGTTAGATGCGGTTGAGTCTGTCCCAGCTCATGATGAGCCACAATGGAACAGAATGCTGCCTGGTCCTGCACCATCCCCATGATCAGATGTGGATCGAACAAGTGTTCCAGGTGACTCATAAGGTTTTTATTAGCCCAGTAAATCAAACTTTTTATCTGAGTGCTGCCTATCTTAACAGGCCAAATGCTTCAATGCAAACGTGAGCTTTGTTAGAAATGTGTCCATCATGTTATATTTCAGGGGCGCAACTCTTGCTTGGAGACTGTTTTAAATTACCCTCCACACCCCACAGTCTCACAGGCCAGATAAGGCTTTTTATCCTCTTGAGACTTCCCTAGTTTCCAAAGCCCTTCACATTAAGCCAAGACTTCCTGGAGAAATTGTATGCGGGCATATTTTCAGTTAGAACAGCTCAGTCTTGTGCGGGCTGGGGAAGAAGCGAAATGTCAGAATACGGCTGGTAGTTAGGACTGGGTAGGAGAAGCATTTTGTCTTTGTTCCTCTATAGTAAATATCTACTAGGATCTACTGAGATAAATCCCTGCTGGGAGGAATGCATTTTAGACAAGGGCTGATTTGTCAGGCTCTTCAATGCTGGCCTTTCTCACAGTGCTGCCAAGATTATGTCTGCAAAGCAGCAACTTTCTGGAGAAATATCAGAGGCTTAGCTCAAGACAGAAAGCTTATTCCAGGAATATATATATAATACATATTTTGGGGGAAAATATGTATTTTTGTCTACAGGGGGAAAAAAAAAACCCACCCTCAAAACAATTCCTAACACTGACAGTTATCGCCATCCAGGGAAACAGTGAAGGTGGGGACAACACTGGGATCTGGCAAGATCCAGGTCTCTTGCACCTCAGTGCTTGCCCCATCTCACCCTTCTGTGTCTTTATTTGCCGTTCTTTTGTATGTCTTCATCTGCTTTTATCCATGTTAAGATGGAAGCGTCTACAAGGGAGAACTGTGCCCCTCGTTAATCAAATCTTTGTACTTGCACCAAGGACTCACAAATAATGATCATGTGGTCTGTTCTGTTAGGTTGATTTCTGGGTCACTTTCCTCCCTTCTGGTCCTAGCTAGTTTCCTTTGCACAGGTTAAAGCCTGGATTCCCTTGTCATTCTCCAGGCACAATTGCTGACATTCAGTTAACTGTGCCACATCATCCTGAGCCAAGTTCACTCTGGGTCTTTCTCCTGGAAGGGTAAGTAGAGAAACTGCCTCATAGAGAGCTCCAGGACTGTCTGACCTTAGAACAGGATAATCTGTCTGCTTCTCAATAAATAAAACGACCAATTCTCCTAGGTTACCTTTGATCCCAACTATAAAAAGATCAGGGTGAGAGAAAGGTCCCCTGGTCATGGGAAAACCCAGTCTGCTGGTGCCTTTGGTGAGTTAATGAACTACCATATACTCGTGGTTCAGGAAGCTGCTTTATAAACATGCTCTACCTGCAATTGTTCGAGGAGGTCAAGGTTCTGTTTGCGTAAGCTGCTGTTGGTTTTCTCTAATTTATCCATTCTTTGGTTGTCACTGAGAGGAGAAGAATCGATAAGCTCTTCTTGAAGCACGTGGTACTCAACTTCATAAGCTTGTAACTGCTTAGAGATGTCCATCTCAAACACCTGTTATATACAGAAAAGTCATCAGCCACTGAAAAATGAGAAAAATCACACACACACACACACACACGCACAAACACACAACCATTTCAACAGCATCCATTAAGCACCTACTCCAGGCTTAGCACTATGCCTGGTGCTATACGGGACAAATAAGAAAGGCTCTATGCTGAGAAGGTAATAATTTTACTTGGGAAGAAAGGATATAAGACATATCTAGAAATAATTCTAAGGTAGCAATAAGTATAGGTTTTTGATACTAATCCTCCAAAAGCCAAAACCTCATTTTTAATAAGGCTTACTAAAAAGCTATTTTAAGATCTTATTCCAGTACTGAATTCTTTTCTCTGAAAATTCTATAAGCCTAGATATACCAACTAAGGTTTAAAAGGAGAAAATAAAAAAAGAATCATAGCCCTGTTTGCACAGTCACCGAGTCAAAGTTTAATTATAGTTCAGTTGGGTTTTCAGAATTACAAGAACAGCTAAATAATGGAACTGTTTACTAAAAACCCTCCTTGCACACAAGAGATGCAGAAATGAGCCAAAACCCAAATGTCACCCACACAGATGAGTGAATAAGAAACAAAGCTCGAGTTGTCTTCCTTCCCATAATAGTAATAGTGATGAAAAAACCACACGTGTGAAAAATAACCCCAAAGTGCAAAAGTGACTCAAGTTCTTCGTGTTTGTACTTTCGATTGATCAAGGCAGGGGGAAGAGGGAGTCAGAAGACAGATTATGCTGCTGCCCGAGGCATCTCCTTTCTTTGCTACTGTTTCTATGACATAACCCCATAGGGCTGAGCCTCCTAGCCCAGGAGTGAAGCCCCAATGTGCATCTGGCAGCTTTGCGATTTCAGTCATGCTGGGGTCATGTAAGAAAAGCCAGCGGGTTCAGAACACACATTTAGAGACTGAAGTTAGACTTTAGAAGAGCAGGAACCGACTCTTCCCTGCATTTCCTTAAGAAAGAGACTCCAACACAATGAAATCAATGAAAAATTAGGTTCCCCTGATGGGTACTCTATTAGCACTCAAAAGGGATGAGTCTTATCTTCCCTGAAATCAGTTTTCAAAAAAATGTGTTTGCTTTCTCAGTATTCCCAACCATCTTTTTTTATTTCCCCTTCCTTGAGATTAACTTTTCAGCTTCCTGATTTTCAATTTATTCAATGTATAATACTAATAATGCATAAAAGTCATTCCATGTCTATGAACTAAAATCCATTATATCTGTGATGTGTGTACGTGTGTGTGTATAGTTTCCTGTATTGAACTGATTCTCTTTTGTCTCTCAGAGTGACTGTAAGGTCGGTAGTGATTACCATTCCCTTTTATAGACGTGGGAACTGTGGCTGGAAAATGTTTAATGATCTGATAAGGCAGAGGCTTTGGAGTCAGCCCTGAAATAGGGGCTCCACTGGTGACTCTGAATAACCCTGAACAAGTTACTTAACACTCTGGCCTTTGTTCCTCACCTCATATAAGAGGCAATAATACTTAAAAACCAAACCAAATCCACTCCTGTCAAGTCGTTTCCGACTCATGGCGAACACGTGTTACAGAGTAGAACTGCTCCATAGGGTTTTCTGAGTTGTAATCTTTTTTTTTAATCGTTGTTGAAAATATGCACAGCAAAATATACGCCAATTCAACAATTACTGCACGTACAATTCAATGACACTAATTACATTCAAGTTGTGCAACCATTCTCACCCACCTTTTCCAAATTGTTCCTCCCACACTGCCATAAATTCACTGCCCCCTAAGCTTCCTATTTAGCCTTTCCAGTTATTGTCAATTTGATCCCATAGAGATAGTTCTTTAAAAGAAAATGATGCTCAAGGTAGACATTCTTTACTAATTAAAATAAACTGTTGTTTCCCTTAAAGAAAACTTCAGGGACTATTTTTGGTTTAAGGTTTAAAGATTATCTCAGAGCAATAGTTTTGGGGGTTCATCCATTGGCTGTAATCTTTACAGATGCAGATCACCAGGCCCTTCTTCAGCAGCATGGCTGCATGGGTTCGACCCCCCAACCTTTAGGTTAACAGACGACTGCAAACTGCCTGTGCCACCCATGGGATGATTTAGGAAATTCTGAGCATACTACATGGCAAAGTGAATAGGTGCTCACTTAGCTAACTGATCTGCTTCCACAGACTTGTCATGCAACCCTCACATTTCAATCTTGTGTGCCTCTGCAAAATTATAAACAATTCCACACCACAGAGCTTCTGAATAGCTCCAGTAGAGTAAAAACCACAAACGGGAAAACCGAGATTGCCGTGGCATTAGTGTGCAATTACAAATATGGTGCTGAATAAATGTCACACTGCACACAGTTACTTTTTTTCTTCTACAATGATTTATTTTTAAATGATCTCCAACCTGGAAAGCCTTGGCAGCAAAACCTCTGGCCTTTTATACGGATTGATGATCTGCGGAGGTTAATGGCTCTCAGCTGTGCCCAAAGGCTGACCTTCTATCCCAGCCTCCATTAATCCCCAGGAACCATCCCGGGTCATAACCATCTCTACTTAATTGCATCATTATCTCCTGACTGCCAAAACACTTACAGTCATTGATTTTGCAGTTATGCCCTGGAATTTATCCCAAACCATGGCAGTGCAAGGCTGGTGGTGAAAGGCAAGCCCTGGCCCCTGAACAGGCTTTCAGTCCTCTGGTCAATGACTTAGGGAAGGGACAGAGGACAGGAGGATGGTGGGAGGGGCCCTGTCCTTGTGCACTTAGAGGGCACAAGTGACCCGCTACCAGTTGCAGTTCTTGGCCAGAGAAAGAGCAAGCTCAAAAACCAGCTGCTGTTGAGTCGATTCCGACTCGTGACCCCACGGGTTGCAGAGTGGAACTGCTCCATAGGGTTTCCTACGCTGTAATCTTTACAGAAGCACATCCCCAGGCATTTCTCCTGTGGAGCCGCTGGGTGGGTTTGAACCATCAACCTTTAGGTTAGTAAAGTTGAGTGCTTTACCAGTTGCGCCACTCAGGGACTCCTAGAGAAAGAGCAGGCAGGCCTAAAATTAAAACCTGATCCAATAGTATTTGTCTCAAAGAACACAATCAATGAACAAAAAGAGGAACTGGTTGTTGGTGGGAAAGCAGGATTCACTGTGAAGTCTTCTCATTTCTTGTCCAAGGTGTACCTGAGGCTCAACACGTGCAGCTCCCTCCCACTATGGGTGGAGAGACCAGCTCTGGCTATGTCGCCTTGCCCTGAGCACCAGTCACTTTACAAAGCTGCAAGGGTACGTTGTCACTCTGCAACGTGGAGTGGCTTTAATTGTCTATCCTATTTCAGAACGATTCCACTAGACTCATACCTATTAGGGATGGGGATGGTACACCCTGGGTGGTGTGAACAGTTAACATGCTTGGCTGCTAATTGAAAGGTTGAAGGTTCGATTCCACCCTGTAGCACCTCAGAAGGAAGTCCTGGCAATCCACTTCCTAAAAACCATCTATTGAAAACCCTTTGCAGCACAGTTCTACTCTGACACACGTGGGGTTGCCACGAGTTGCGATCGACTGGACAGTAACTCGAAGTGCTTTCCTATCACCCTGGCTCTTTGTTTCTCCAAGGTTTTTGTGCAAGTTTCAGAATTTGTGGGATGAAGAAAAGGAAACATGCGTTCCTTCTTGCTGAATTAGGAATTAGCCATTTTCATATTTGCAATGGTTTGCCAAAAAGATTACCATTTTTTAAGTTATTGAAGCAACAGAGCTACACTATAGGAAGCTTGAAAACTAAAGAAACACTACCAATACAACTTCCATTATCTTATTATATTTCATCTTTTTTTTCTATAAACATGTTTTCCTAGTTGTAAACACAAGCAAACTTTCCTATCCTATTTTTTCACTTAGCATTATAACATAAGAACTTTATCATGTTGCAATGTCTTTTTCGTAAGCATAATTGTAAACGGCTTTGTGGTATTCCATCAACTTGACATACCATAACCATATTTACCCATTCATCAATTGTTGGACATCTAGTTACTTCCAAGTTTTTGATATAAATAATAACTCTAAGAAAACATTCTTGTACATATGGTTTTTCCCATATTTTGGATTACTTTCTAAGCATACATTCCAAGAAGTGGGATTACTGAGTCGAAGGGAATGAATATTTTTCTGGCATGTGATACATATCACCAAATTGCTTGCCAAATGGGAATAGTCAACGTATAATGCCATTAGCAACATACGAGGTACCAGATACAACATATCCTTGGCACTAGATCTAGACATTAAAAATTTCATTTTATTAATCTAGTAGGTAAAGCATTACATATATGTTAGTTAAATTTAAATTACTCATGAAGCGAAATATTTTCCTAGATATCTGTTTACTAGACGGATCTCCTCTTTAGTGAATTATCTGTTTATGTTCTTGGCCCACTTGCTTAGAAGACTCAGCATTTCTCTTTGCAACATGTGGACACGCTGTATAATGAATCCATTAGCCCTGATGTCTGTAAAATCAGCCACATACTTTCCCCCCTCCTAACCCCTAAATCCCACCCCCATCTGTTGACCTCTGTGGCATACCAAGGTCGGGCTGGTGGGTGCGGTATCCTGGGTATCTGTAAGAAGGGGGCGCGTTGTCTGTGGTGAATTTAAGTGAATTTAAAAACAATAAGAAAACCAACTAAAAGTTAGTCTGCTTTTTATTATCACCATATGTGAGCAATTCTAAATAATACCAGAAGTAAAACACTCCTCCCTACTGCACCCCACCCTCTTGGTGTGGCACGGATTGGCCTTTTAGAACCTGACTCTGTTTTGAACAGTGGGAACTGCCCAAGCAGCGAGGGCTCCTCCCAAGGGTGGAAGAGAGGCCCTGGCACAGCAGTTTTCAGGAGCGTACTCTGCACACAAGAACCTGGTTAAGATGCTGCTTTCTGTCCTCCAAGCTGAAGTACAGCAAGGAATAGCGTGTTTTTAATAAAGGTGCCCACAGCAGAGCTTCACAAATGTGAAGGCCCCCGGGGACCTTGATAAATGCAGGTTCTGATTCAGTAGGTCTAGAGTAGCACCCCCTCCTCCCACAAAAAAAGCCAAAACCGTTGCCATAGAATCGATTCTGACTCATGGCGACCCCATGTGTTACAGAGTAGATCTGCTCCATAGAGTTTTCTTGGCTGCAGTCTTTACAGAAGCTGATCGCCAAGCTTTTTTTTTTCCCTGCAGCGCAGCTGGGTGGGTTCAAACCGCCAACCTTTAGGTTAGTTGTTGACTGCAAACCACTTGCACCTCCCAGGGACCAGATGCAGGCCCCAGATTCTGCATTCCTAACATGTTCCCACGTGACGTGATGATCTGTGGGCCACATTGAATAGAGCTTTAAGGGCGTTAGAAATAAGCTATTTGCTCCACTTGCCAAAGCACACCCACTCCTCTCTTCAACTCTGTTTTTCCTCCTTAAACTGAACCAGAGGCTTCATGGTCAGACAATGCTCACGGTGACACGAAAACGACACCGACCTCCTTCCCTGCATTCCTGTTTATTCCAAGTTTCCCTTCTTCTTGAGCCTGGCCTACTGGCAGAAGATTCTTATGGCTCATATACTACCAACAGTTATCTTGTAGGTACAAAGACACACTGAGGAATATGACAGAGGCTTCAGCGACCCTTGTCCTTCTGCCCTGGACTCTGTCAAATTTGGAACTGCCCCTCCACGGCTGCTCCTAGCCTCTCTTTACTGAGAGCTCCAGAG
The DNA here is from genome assembly GCF_000243295.1 of Trichechus manatus latirostris. Lineage (NCBI taxonomy): Eukaryota > Metazoa > Chordata > Mammalia > Sirenia > Trichechidae > Trichechus > Trichechus manatus. Next base: position 6,741,224 of record NW_004444062.1, read on the forward strand.
CCCTGTCCTTGGCTACTTTCCCTCCCATCTGGGTCCAGACTGTGTTTCAGATGCTCAAGCTGAGGTCATCTATGGAGAAGGCATTTAATGAAATAGATCTATGGCTATAATGGAGGACCCCCTAGACACTCCCCTTTCCACCCCTGGCTGATCTATACACAAGACAGTATGCTCTGTCACATGGAATAAATGCACGCATCATCTCTTCCCCGAGAACCTTCAAGGACTTGGGCTTGGGGGTTCTCAGAGGCCCTGCATGTTAACCCTGTTCTCTGAGGACATGAGCCCAGAAGACCCTCTGAAGGGGGGGAGGGGCAGAGAGAGGTGAAAATACTCACGGAGAGTACTCAGATGTTAGGTTCCAGATGGAAAATAGGGGAGGGAAAGAAGGCTGAGAGTTGTCTAACATTATTTGTTTCCCATCAAGACTTTTGGAAGAATGAAAACCTAAGCCCTATAACGTAGATTTTGTGCTACACACACACTCACATTTCTCATTTCCTCCAAAAAGCTGCACATGTCAGGCTCCCAGAAGTTCTCTGTTCTCTCATCCCAGTGCTTCTGCATATGCTGTGATCTTTTAGTCCAGAGGTTGACAAACTACAGGCTGTGGACCAAACCCACCATGTTTTTATAAATAAAGCTTTACTGCAACACAGCCATGCTCATTCACCTGCACATTGTCCATGGCTGCTTTCTGCTGCAAGGCAGAGTTGAGTAGTTGCAGCGGAGTTGAGTCTCTGTCCCTCTACAGAAAATACATGCCAACTCCTCTCTTAGTTCATTCCTCTAGGTCCAGCTGAAATCAACTCCCTCAAGTTCCAACCGGCAGCACTTGGCCACTCCATCAGCCAGGTTCCCACAAGCCCTTGTACAAGCACCACACTTGTAATTACTGGATTACATAGGATGGGTGGGTGAGGCCATGGGCTTTGGAGTAAGAGAGACACGTTACAGTCTTGGCTCTACCATTTAATTACAGTGTCGGATATGTTATTTGCTCCATGCCCAGTTTCCTCATCTATAAAAATGGGGATTATAATACCATGTGCCAGAGTCGGTAAGGAATCAAACGAAGAATGAGCGCAAAATGCAAAATACATGGCCCAAAGCAAATCAGGTACACACACAAAAAGTGTTCTGTTGTATGTCATGTCCATTTCTGTTCTTCTAACACTTAAAAGAACATTTGGTGCATATGAGGTACTCTCAATAAGTGCTTATCCTTTACAGAAGAGAAAAATGGGACTTTGTGGGGAAGGGGCTAGGTATCCAGGAAGATAAAATGAATGCTAGCTGAAACTGCAGCCGTAGGGCCAGAGGTAAGGGGTGAAGCTGGGCACTCACTGGATAAAGACATTGGTCTATATACCCAAGGCTCTCTAGGTTTGCCTTAGCAGCTATAATATATAAGCAATGGAAGCTATAAGAAGGGAATAAATGAATATAAATGCCAGGCAGTAATGAATCAAAAGGGCAGAGAATTCAGTACATGTATTAGGAAAAACAGCTGCCACCAAGTCATTTCAAGTCATGGCAACCTCATGTGTGTCAAAGTAGAACTGTGCTCCATAAGGTTTCAATAACTGATATTTTGGAAGTAGACTGCCAGACCTTTCTTCTAAGGTGCCTTTGAGTGGACTTGAACTTCCAACCTTTTGGTTAACAGCTAAGCACGTTAACCATTTTCACCACTAATACTGAGGAGTCCCTGAGTGGTGCGAGCAGTTAACACACTAAGCTGCTAACTGAAAGTCTGGAGGTTCAAGTCCACCCAGAGGCACCTTGGGAAAAAGTCCTGGTGATCTACTTCTAGGAAAATCAGCCATGGAAAACTCTATGGAGCACAGTTCTACCCTGACACACTTGGGGTCGCCATAAGTCAAAATCAACTTGACAGCAACTGGTTTTCAGTATTAGAAAGCAGGTATAATACAGAAAAACTCTATGATAAAATGACATCCAGAGGCACTAGTTGCTAAGAGCACTGAGAGGGTGGAGGGACCCGAGTTTAAAACCCTACCCTTCCGCTTTGCAGCTGAGTGATTGTGGGCCAGTTAACTAACCACCTTGAGCCCTAGCTTCCTCATGGGTTAAAACCACCTATCCTCCCAGGAATGTGGTCATGATTAAATGAGATCATGTGTGTATACAGTGTCCCACATAGCCTGACAGAAAGTAAGCACTCAACAGTCAAAGCTGTTCACATTAAGAGGAATGCATTAGAGAAATAAAATAGAGAGAGAGGCAGAGCCTATCAGTTAGCTGGAGGTTAAGTGTAGAGTGAAAAGAACTGCGCTTTCATATTGGCAATTACAATGTGCACACAGAGATCAAAACTGACAATTGGTGCAAAATCCTCTCCGGGCCACACTTGCTTCTTTTCCTGTGCTCAACACCTAAGGTGGAGCAGCCAATGAGAATCACAAACACGGCATCTGTGTGTGATTCATTGGAACCGTTGGATTCCTCCTGGACTATGAGAAATCGCTATAGGAAGCTTTTTTTTTGTTTTTTTTTTTAATAGCTTTATTTCACTACTTGTTATCTAATTGTTCCATGTTTTCATTAAATTTGGAGCAAGTGAGGTAAGTTCTAGGCTTACGAGAGGCCTGGCTGCTGACTCTGAAGCAAGTGATATAAGAATCTCTTCTAGAACATTCTTAGACATCCTGCCTCTGGTCACTTCCAATGGTGACCTCACCACTCTGCACAGCAGCTCAATCCTTCCTAGTCAGCAATTATTACTAGAAGATCCTTTTTTTATTTTTTAAAAAAAGAAGATTCTTCCTTATACAGAGTTAAAAATCTGCTCCTACCACCAATCCAGACTATTTGCTAACTGGTCTAGTTGTAATTCCCAGCTAAATTTACCTCTTAACCCAACCATTCCAGACAGTAATGGTTGTACTATATACCGGAGTACTGATACCACAGATGTGGAACTGAATTCTGTAAAAGACCATGTCATGGAACAAACTTACAGACTATATACTCCCTATCACAACTCTGCTATCAAAGAGCTTTTTTTTTTGAAAATTCCAATTAATATCATGCAGCAGAAAAATTAAAGCACTCATTTGTTAAAAGCTACATTATATAAATGGTTGTATTTTAGAAGAACAAACTACTGTGGAAGAAACCTCTTAAAGGGAAGAAACTTTCCACTGATAATGTGTGCTGTGATCCCACCTAAACATCACCGCCATGTTTCCATGTGGCATCTCACTCACACACACGCAATGTTTAGTCACTCCACTCAGAGACAAGAATATTTGCTATGTGCCTCCTTCCTATGCTAGATATAGTGCAAGATGCTGTTCAGGACACAAACTGGTAGTAAACCACTTCTGTGGAAAAACAAATGTAAGTTTCTACATATCCAGGACCACATAAGCCTGTGGGAGGTTCAGACTGAACCATACCTGATTGATGGTCTTTTCCATTTGTACCAACCCCAGGTTTGGTAATATATTTTTTATAAAGTCAACTATGGTCTCTAGGTTTTCATGCTGCAGAATCAAGGGCTTATGGCTTCCCAACAAACTTAATGCCACTTTAAATATGACTTCTGATCCCTGAAGAAAGATCATATCTGGGAAAACAAAGAAATGCAGAAAGTTAAATCAGTTTCTGATGAAATAACATCCTGTTTCCTTTTCCACAGTAAAGGGATGCACATCACAGAGCAGAAGGGTAGGAAAGACAACATCAAATCATGAACTTTATTCCCTTTCTAGCATGATATTTCAGATGGGGTTGTCAAGGCAATATTGCAAATAATAATAATAATAATTATATATATA
>NW_004444062.1:6745129-6764516 GCF_000243295.1 Trichechus manatus latirostris
ATACACACACACACAACTAAGATTTTGTCATAGCTTCAGAAAAATCTTTTTCACTCCAAATATAAATTAAATTCAAACAGGCTTCAAAATTGAAAATGAGAAAGAAAAAATGATCCCTTTTAATTAGTCTGTTTCTCCAGGAATACACTCTCAATTTTGAAGGAGTTACAAGAACATAGGTTTTTACGAGCAAAACTGAAAGATTTTTTTATAGGTACAGCATCAGAAATTAAGATAGAATAAGTGAAAAGGTACCTCTGTTTCCTCTGTTTTGAAATAAGGAGCTGAATTAGAAGGTCTCTAAGACACAATTGCAAAAGTACATTATTAAACACTTAGAAGCATACTGAATTTTAGAGTAATAATGGAGTAAAAAATATTTTTCCCTTTGAGGAACTCAAAGAACTTTGCTATGGTTTCTTTCTAGTTTTGCCATATTTTAATTTCAGAATAACTGAAAATGTTAGCAATTCCTACACTAATTGTATACAGTGAGAGGGAGGGCAAGTGGCCAATGCAGCCGGCTAAACAGCAAGCACAACCCTGACCCTCCTCCCTCCACCGTATTTGAAGCCACTCGAGAAAGAGAGTCAAATGTGCTGGGGTTAAAGTACAGCCATAGTAACCAGTTATTAGATGACTAAATTCAGTCAAGTCACTAACAACCAGAATAAAAGAAAAAAAAAAAATCTTAAAGGTACAAACATCAGTTGAAGTAGAGTCAACTGTCAATATTTCTTTTCTTTTTTTTGGCTATAGGATGATAGAAGAAGCAACGGAATTGAAAACATCATCAAATCAAGAAAGACAAAAGGTGGTGAGACAATGACTCCCCAGCATTGTGCTCTCTAGGTGGTTTAAAACAAACCAGTTGTCATGAATCAGCTCTGACTCATGGCCTCCCCATGTGTATCAGAGTAGAACCGTGCTCCAAAGGGTTTTCAGTGGCTAATTTTTCAGAAGCAGATCACCAGGCTTTTCTCTCAAGGAGCCGCTGGGTGGACTTGAACCTCCAACCTTTGGGTTAGAAGCCTACATATTAACTGTTTACCCTGTCCAGAGATTCCCTCCAGGTGGTTTAGCATGATCATATTTAAAAGCCATTAGAAGACAGAAAGGAGCCCTGGTGGCGTAGTGATTAAGAGCTTGGCTGCTAACCAAAAGGTCAGCAGTTTGAATCCACCAGTTGCTCCTTGGAAACCCTATGGGACAGTTCTATATAGTCCTATAGGGTTGTTATGAGTTGGAATCGACTCGACAGCAATGTTTTTTCTTTTAGGAGACAGAAATGCAAAGGTCAGACTGTTGCTGTGCAAATCGGAAACATCAGAGTGGTTTCCAGACAAAGCACAGGGATGAGAAATTATAGACCTAGGTCTCTGCTGGCCAGGTTAGCCCTTGAGATACTCTGTGACCTTCACAAGGTCCTTAACTGTGTGAGCTGACTCGGTGCTGAATGGATGGGCCACAGTGCTGAGCTGGGTGCAGCCCTGAGCAATGATGCCACTGGGGTCAGCCTGGGTGTCTCACAGAGCTCAGAGCCCGCACCGTTCCACAAACATCATGACTGCTGAAGTTGCAGGGTGGCCCCAGGAAAATGGAAATGACTGAGTCCTTTCCTCTTTCTTAGGTTTGTACAGGTTGGGAAGACAAATTAGAGAGCTGAGATTTTATCTTTGAAATCTTGAGCTTCTCAGGGGAAGTATTAGATGAATCAGGTCAGTGCCATGGAAGAATATTCCTGCACATTCAGGCATTTTTATTGTTTCTACCATCAGAAATGTCTGATTTACAAAATATACAGTCTGTCCATGTAATTCACCACTAAAGGAAATAAAAATATCTAAAATAGTACTATACCTAAGATGTATTTTTAAACAGAAATGACACTTGCAAAAGCAAAACACTAAAGCAAATTTGAAGTTTCTGTGGTTTAGATAGTAAAACTTCTTTTTACTATATAAACATTATAGCTGTACAGAAATTGATGGAATCTTTCAGAATAAATATAAAGACATTTTTTGATATCCTGGGGATAGGATCTCACTATTAGACTGATGATTTGCTATAGTTTGATATCTGTAGTTTCTGAAGGACAGCTAGATTACCACATCTAAAGTTAATTAACATAAATAATTACTGGGGAACTTTTCTGAGTATAATCAAATACGCAAACCACATCAGTTGTCTCCAAAGGTCAGCAATGTGTCTTCCAAGTTTTAAAACTTTAGGATCTTGATTTTTATAGCAAATTGACTTAGTAAAGTGTTTCCCGTGATTCTAAATTATGGCGTTTCTGAACTGTGTGAAGAAAATAAAGGTAAGTTTGGAGACTTAAAAAAAAAAAAAAAAAACTAAACACAAAAACTATTGGTACATTAAAAAAATAAAAATATAATCCTGGGCATGTTTATTTCATTGGGTAAATGTCTGTATTCAATGCGATAACAAAGACTTGTTCTTCCTTAATGCTAAAGAGCAGGAGCCCTGGTGGTGCAGTGGTTAAGAGTTCAGCTGCTAACCAAAATGTCAGCAGTTCAAATCCACCAGCTGCTCCTTGGAAACCCTACGGGGCAGTTCTATTCTGCCCTATAGGGTCATTATGAGTTGGAATTGACTCAACGGCAATGAGTTTGATTTTTCTTTTTGGTAATGCTAAAGAGCACTCTTCTCTTCTGCTGAGAAGTTTCTCCTAATTTAACTCAATAACTACTTATTGAATATCTAATGTTGGGCAACATATTAGGCACTAGGGATTAAGTCATAGACAAAGCACAAAGAACAAGCTGCAGAGACACCAATAACTACTGCTTTGGTAGAGTTATGTCTAGAGGGAAAGGAAAAAGTCCAAGAAAAGATGACTGCTGAGCCCAGGCTTGAAAAACCAATAGAAACTTGCTAGGTAAGAAGTCAGGGAATGATATTATGAACAGAAGGAAATGAAGGTGTGATGGTTAATATTGTGTCAACTTGGTTAGGCTGTGATTCTCAGTGATTTGGCAGACACTGGACTGGGTGCTCTTTCATAATGTAATATAATTTCATCACCTTCCATGATGTGATATAATATGATCAGCCAATTAGCTGAAAGGGGCGTTTCCCTGGGGGTGTGGCCTGCCCCCAGTATATAAATGGATGCTCTGACAAAGCTCACTCTCTCATCCCTGCACTCTGCTCATCGCCTGACCTCTGGTTCTTGTGATGTAAGCCTGAAAAGTCTCTGGCCTGCTGCCTGACCTGCAGATTTTGGGTTCATTAGCCTCTGCAACTATATAAGCCAGCAGAGGTCTTCAGCCTGTTGCCTGACCCACAACTTTGGGACTTGCCAGCCCCCACAATTGTGTGAGCCACTTCCTTGAAGTAAATGTGTCTCGCTCTCTTTTTCTTTTATATATATATATATATATATATATGTCACACATCTTACTGGTTTTGCACCTCTAGGGAACCGAGACTAAGACAGAAGGTGTAAACATAGAGAGATGTGAAAGAACCATGTCATGTCCCAGAGTCTGAAAATAGTTTGGTACAGTAAGAGCTGTGGCTATGTGGGGGGCAATGGTGGTATGTGAGGTGAAAGGGAGGCGGGGGCCAGATCACAAAGGGCCTTCTGCTTTGGGCTAAGCAATTCTAACATTACCCCGGATGTAGCAGAAAGTCACTGGAGGTTTTCTCTTCCTCCTTTTTTTTTTCCTGTCCGAGTAGCTCAGTGCATTTGGTAAGGAGATGATGTTAATGACAGTCAGGTTATGGGTCTGATCCCACAGTTAGGTTAGTTAGGTTTAGACTGAGAGAGTTAGACCGAGAACAATCACCTTTTAAGAGCCAGTGACAAGAGAACCCTGATTCCTACCACTAGACTTATAAATGCATGTTGCTAAGCTTTAAGAGATGCTCGATTCATCATCTCTCATGAAAATCCACTCAAACGGCTCACCCTTCTGAGGACAAGCCAGTGGGCTGCTACACTCATGAGGGCCAGGAGAGCTCAGCTCCAGCAGCTTCTGGGAAGGCGTCAAATAAGGAGTTTATTTGAGTACATATGCAAAGTCCCTGGGTGGCGTAAACAATTAAGCACTCAGATTAATCGAAAGATTGGTGGTTCAAACCCACCCAGAGGCACCGCTGAAGAAAGGCCTGGTGATCTACTTCTGAAAGATCACAGTCATTGTAACCCCTATGAAGCACAGTTCTCCTCTGACACGCATGGTGTTGCCGTGAATCAGAGTCAATGAGACAGCAGCTGGTTTGGATTTTTTTGGTTTTGGGTATATGATAAAGGAATGTCTGGGTGTTGAGGCGTGGACTCCTGAGAGTTCTGCGTGGGAGGAAGGGGCGCCTACATTTATTTGACAACACTTGGGGATAACACCTATATCCTTTAAACAATTAGTATCTTTTTCTCTCTCTAAAAATTTTAAAAATATACTTTTTAAATTCATAGTTGAAAAATGTTATCCAAAAGCCTAGTGCCCCAACCCAACTATTTTCAGTTTTGCCAGTCCTCCAATGCTTATATACTGCATTGTGGAAATTTTTAAAAAAAACAATAATTCTTCTTGGAGAAGTGAATTAATTTCCTACGTTTGAAAACCACTGCAACAAGAAAGTGAACTGCTGGAGCTACCCCCAGTAGCATCTAGCTCACAACACTGTAGCCAACTTCCTTTCAAGGAGACTTTCTTTTTGCTTCTTCCCTTTCTTCTCTCCTTTTTCAAGCCACCTAGAAACAGGCAAAGGGTTTTATCAGGCAGGAAGTAGAGGGAACCTTAACTTCAGCTGACTTTACCACTTTGCACACTATTCTCCGAGAACAGTCTAAATTACTACTTTCCTTTGAAGACATCTCAGGTGCCCTGTGTGTTAACATGCATTGGAGCCCTATTTGAAACTTTCCATGGTCTGAAAGTGCAATTTTCCTGTGGGGAAAATGCTAAAAGCAAAGCACGTGGCCTGTGAATGAACTTACACTGCAACCATTTCCCAGCCACCTTTGTGAAGGACAATCCCTCTCCTTAACTTTCTCCTGGGTGTTCTCAAGTTGTCACACCTCCACATTCCTATCAGGAGCTGGTAGGAGGGAAGTGAAGGATAATGACAGTGCTGCAAAAGGACAGATTTTGCAAAAAAGATCCCTTCATCACCGCTTTATCTTTAACTGGAGAGCCGGATGCTTTTCCTGGCCATATAAACAATATTGCTTTCCCAATCTATTTCAGTCTTAAAGCATCTCTGAATCCTTCTCTCTATTACAAGTGGCTTCTGAGTTTTTTTTTTTTTTTTTTGCCAAATCCTTGGTTTTTATACTCCACCTCCTCTCTTGCCTACTTGGCAGCACATCCTACAGAAAACCTCAGGAGCCTAATACTGCAGCTGTCTCCTCCATCAGGAGCAAGCCAGGCCCTATTTCTCAGATGTTCTCCAAAGACAGACATGATTAGAAGGAAAAGAGAGCAAGAATCTACTCCCAAACTGGAAAGATACAGGAGCAGGTCATTTCACTTTATGTAACACCCAGGCAGAGGCCTGCCGTTCAGAAAGATGTGACTACATGTGAAGGTTAAGGCATATACATCCTTGGCAGCTGTCCTCCAAGTGGCAAATATCTAATTCAAGGTGACTTATTAATATATGAGCTATGCTGACTGCAAGCCGAGAAACACTTTACTTACATATAAAATAGTGAACAGTTAACAAATGTCCATCTGTATTTAGGGTTTATCCAGGCCTAAAGGCTTATAATGAAACAGGCTTCAGGCCAAAAAAGACCACAGGGCACGAATGGCAGCTTTTGAAACAAAGCTACCTACCATCGTGGAACTGAAAAAACAGTGGTTCTGTACGTCACCGATGCTAAATACAGAAATGGTTTTTAAAAAGTATCTATTTTATGACACCTACTAATAAGACAGCTTGTTTTTAAGTACTGAAAGGTGGGACAGACTGTGCAAAAAAGCAGTTTTTGTAAAGTATCATCCCAACACACTGCTGCCTATAATCTGAGCCCCAGCCCCTTAGCCAGCTGGGCACGAACCCACTTAGTACAGCAGGGGCCGTGGGACTCAGGAATTACACAGACAGTGGCATCGCTATGCATAATATATAAGAAATTCTGAGACCCACCACTGACTACATAACACAGTCATGCGTTGCTTAACATCCACAATCTGCTCTGTGAAATAGGACATTATGTGATTTGGACGTCCTGCAAACAAGTTTTGTGCCATAGCAGGTGATCATCAATGTGCTGAAAGGGATTTATTTTTGTGTTTGGTCCTCAATCCCCGTCGTTGGCAATTTCTCTGTATCTGATATAGGTCCCTCTCGCATTTTCGTTAGTCTTGTAGCTTTCAGTGGAGCCGATCCTTTAACAGCTCGGAGAATTTTTTTGTTTTTGAGGATCATCGTGATTGTTGATTGCGACATGCCTAAATTGAGAGCAATGGCAGTCACTGATTTTCCCCCTTCGTGTTGTTTAACAACCTTTTGTTTCATTTCCAAATTGATAACTTCCTTTGCCTCTTGCTGCTGCTATCACTAGCACTGGTTTTGCTGCGTTTGGGAGCCATGAAGCATTTCATGGTAATATTTTTGAAAGAAACTTAAACAGAGATAACACTACAACACTCAAGAGACACAAAGACCATGGACATAAATGCAGTTGGACGCTGCCCGAGCAGACATTATGTGGTGCATGACTGTATAGAGAAAAATATCCTACTTTTTACTGGCTTCAGTTTTTATTGACAAAGTCGTTATAATAACTTCATAGAACTCCGAGTTATTCTGCAACATAAAATTAAAAAAACCACTGCTGTCGAGTCTATTCTGACTTATAGCGACCCTATAGGACAGAGCAGAAACATAGGGTTTCTGAGGCTGTAATCTATGGAAACAGGCTGCCACATGTTTCTCCCGTGGATTGGCTGGTGGGTTCGAACAGCCGACCTTTTGGTTAGCAGCTGGGCACTTAACTACTGCCCCATCAGGGCTCCTTTTCTGAAACATAAAGCGTTGTTATTTCCAAAGCAGAATATGTATTTTTTAAATGCCTCTTACCCACTTATACAGTCTAAGGAAAGATTTCTTTCCTAGAGCTTTATGGCCTTATTATTGTTGTGTGCCATCCAGTAGATTTCTGACTCATACTGAGTCCATGTGACAGAGCAGAACCATACCATAGAGTTTTCTAGGCTGTTATCTTTATGGGAGCAGAGTGCCAGGTCTTTCTCCCATGGAGCTGCTGGGTGGGTTTGAACTACCAACCTTCTGGTTAGCAGCTGAGCACTCACTCAACCACTGTACCACCAGGGCTCCTTAAAAAAAAAAAAAATCCATCGTCGATTCTGACTCATAGAAACTCTAGAGGTCAGAGTAGAACTGCCCCATAGGGTTTGCAAGGAGCAGCTGGTGGATTTGAACTGCTGACCTTTTGGTAAGCAGCCAAGCTCTTAACCACTACACCATCAGGGCTCCACAGAGCTGCTCTACGGATTGGAACCACCAACCTTTCACTTAGCGGTAGAGCATTTAACCATTGCGCCACCAGAGCTCTTTATAATTAAGGTAGACTAATGATTTTCTTTTAATTTCCAGTGTAAGAAAAGACAAATACACGAAAGTTATGGGCAAAAAAGGCTGAAGTCTATAGCTAGAGAACTTTACAGTTGCTGTGAGTCTTTTGTTAGCAAACTAGACACACAACTTTGAGGCTGTTATCGTTTTTTTTCCTTTTTATTATGAAACTACATGAAATCTCACTACCGATTTGTTTGAGAAAATCATTTTATTTTTATGATTTGTTTTTTTCAGGAACAGAAGTAAAAATCAATTTGTTGAAGTTTTTTTTCCAAAGGGAGCAGTCAATATTTGAAGAACATGGATTCTTCTAGTAAAGCCCAATGGAAAATTCTTCAAACACTTTTGTGGATAGAAATGAATAATAATAATAATCTAGTACTTTGGGGGCACTTTGGGGGCAAGGGAGGAGAGAAGAAAACTCAATGCCTATTTACGTTAAAAAGCAAGCTTTTTTTTTTTTAAATTGGTTTCTAATCTAAGATTTCTAGAATTTGGATATATAAGATGTCTACTCAAAGTATGTCTAAATTACTACCACGCTCAATGCTTTTGAATAGCCCCATTAAGATGTTCTCTAATTATAAAAACAAGTCTTAAAAAATACAAGATTACAGATTTTTAAGCTACCAAGTGACTGATCATAAATGACATTTAAAAGACTTCATGTGTGATTATCAATTCTTTAGTAACCTCCTCCTCCAGGGTGTGATGGTTAATGTTGTGTCCACCTGGCTAGGCTATGGTGTCCAGTTGTTCGGTTAAACACTAGTCTAGTTGCTATTATAAAGGAGTTAAAAACCTGTTGCTGTCCAATCGATTCCAACTTACAGCGACCCTATACACAGAGAACTGCCCCCATAGGGTTTCCAAAGCTATAAATCTTCGCAGAAGCAGACTGCCAAAATCTTTCTCCTGCGGAGCGGCCGGTGGATTCAAACCGCTGACCTTTCGGTTAGCAGCCGAGCACTTAACCACTGTGCCACCAGGGCTCCTTATGAAGTAGTTACATGTGATTAAATCAGTTGGCCTTAAGTAAAACACATTACCCTCAGTAATGTGAGTGGGCCTCAACCAATCAGCTGAAGGCCTTAAGAGCAAAAAGGGAGTTTTTTCTAGGGTGCATTCTGCTACCAAATTATAAAGAGATGTGTTGCCAGAACTCTTCACTCTTTCTGATGCCTGACCTACAGATCTTAGACTTGCTAGCCCCCATAATCATGTGAGCCAGTTCCTTAAAATAAATCACCTCTTTCCCTCTCTGTGTGTGTGTGTATGTGTACAGAGAGATATATCTTACTAGTTCTATTTCTCTAAAGAATCCTAAGGCACACAGTAAAAAATAAAAAAGAATCTGAATTATCAAAAATATTACTTTCATTCTGAAATAGAGAAAATGAGCTGTGCAAGAAATGACCGTGCTCACTTGGTTCCTGCTATCCAAGAGAATGGCCCTATCCCTGCCATCTTAAGACAGTTATGAGACTTTGCATGGGAATGCCTATTTAACTGACTGAGAGAATCTTCTCTAAAAGCAAACTAAGAAAATGGAAGATGGTTTTAGATGTGAACAATCTGAGGTTATAGTAGGGGCAAGGAAGTAGAATTGGTCTGTGACATCTATAAAGATGAGGCTGGCAGCACGTGTGAGATGTCAAGGCTGAAGATGGGAGGGTGAGTCATCAACAGAGAAGTCACTTGAAGTCCTGACATGGGGTCTTCAAGAGAGTGACTACAGAGAGAATGAAGAGTCCAGGGGAGAGAAAGGGAGAAAAGGGAGGAGGAGATGAGAAGGGAATCTAGAAAGAACCAAACCAAACACCAAACCTGTTGCCACTGAGTCGATTCTGACACATGGCAACCCTACAAGACGGAGTAAAACTGCCCCATAGGTTTCCAAGGAGCGGCTGGTGGATTCAAACTGCCAACCTTTTGGTTAGTAGCTGAACCCTTAAACACTGCACCACCAGGGTTCCAAGAAAGAACAGTAGCTCAGAAACCATTGGTGGTAGGCAGTTTTAAGGAGCTATCAGTCAACAGGGGGTCCCTCAGTGGTGCAAACAGTTAAGTGCTTGACTACCAGCTGAAAGGTTGGTGTTCTGAACCCACCAGAGGTGCCCTGAAGAATGGCCTGGCAATCTGTTTCTGAAAAGCTACAGCCTTGAAAAAACTATGGAATACAGTTCTACTCTGCACACATGGGGTTGCCATGAGTCCAATTCAACTCAATGGCATCCAGTTTGATTTTTTTAACAGTCAACAGAGTCACAAGCCAGAGATGTTGAAGAACATGACTCATGAAGTTATATGCCTAGAATATATGCCTGGGCTCTTTGGCCAAGTCTTAAAATGTCTGCTCTAGGGAGAGCCTTGTTTTAATGGAATCTGATCCAAATCCTGTAAGATTGAAGGCATCTAGGAAAGCCCAGTGATTATCAGAAATGAAACAGGTCTTGAAATACACAAAACCCAGCCCTAACTGAACTTAGAATGTCAAACAATACCTTGTTCTTGTAAAAGATACAAACATAAGAAGAATCACTATGGAGCAATAATAAATGTTTTCTCATTTACTGGTTCTGGCAAACAGATTTACAAAGACTTACCAAAGACTCTGGCTACAAATCCCAGCGGAAACTGGGAGGCAAACATGGTAAGAAACCAGGGGGCGGCATAGAGGCTAGGGCCAATCTCATGTTCTTCTAGGTGATCGTAGAGGTCTCTATGGTAATCGTGAAGCAGCCTCGAGAGTTGGTACATCTGGATCTGCAGGAATATATGCCCAATTATGTTTACAATTTGGTATCTGCCATTGGTATAAAGTTATTTACACTACTCACAGGAACACTTCCAAGAATACTGTTAATTTTTAAGAGAAGAATTTCAGAACGTTGAAAATTCTTTTTGGCTTGCAATATCCACTGATCTCTGCTACGACCTCATCCAGCACGCGTTTGCTGGGTGTCTCTGTACGTGAGGCACTGTGCTAGGTGCAGGCTCTACAACACTAATGTTGGCTCTCTTCCTCCTACACTACTTCCTCTCCTTTTATTGTTCCCTGGCTAAGAGAACCTAAACATCTGCCTTCTGGAAATAGTTCATAAATTCTCTAACAAATACACATTCTTAGCAAAACTCAAACCCAGGGGAATTAGAAATAAATAGCCAGCCTCTTTGCAAAGAGGGAACTGAGGGCATATTATGATTCTGTAGGATTCACTGCACACGGACACTTACTAAATTCCTTCTGGGCCCCACTTCCTACCCCAAATTACTCGGTAGGTAGGACAAGTGTGACTTTAGTTTTATAACATATGGAATATATAGATACTGGGCAAGTTAAAATAAGAAGACAAGTGCTTATGCCGGGATAAAGAAAATGATTTTTTCCAACTAAAGTTGAATTTCACCTTAAAGGGCTCCCCCTTCAGGGAGTGATAATGTTCTGGCAGGAAACTCACTCCAGTTCCCAGCAGCTCATGATGAGTCCCAGGGCTGCCAGAGATCCTAGGGCCAGCCCAGCTTTGAGCAGCCCCTGGCCTCAGTCCAAACACACAGTAACCCAGAAAGAGGCAAGACCCTACTGAGATACTACAAGTTGGATATATACTTTTCAAACTGGAAGAAAAAGAGACAGTTTTCAAAGGCTCAGACACCCCAACCCTCTTAAGTGCCAGCTGTGGCTCTTCCATATCAAAGAGTCTAATCAACAAGGTCATCATCCCTAAAGAGTCTTGTGTTATGATTCTAAATCAGATAAAACTCAAACATGCCACTTCTCTATCACATGACAGGTGCCCCTACATTAAAGCCAATGAGGAAAAAGTAGGAAAGTGTTATTTGGGTCAAAATCTTTTGGTGAATGAAATGGCTTACTTTTAGGAAATTCTTTTTCATGTGGTTCACATTCACAGCTCAAGGGGAAAGGATTTTGGTGCTCTGAAAAAGTCCTTGGCTCTAATATATTCTTTCCAAGGACACTTTCTAAACTCTGAAATCATAGTATCTTCTTGGTAAATGAATACACAAACAGATGCCCCAACATTTTAAGCAACATTTAAAAGCATTCTGGAAACAGGATACAGAGTTCTTTCTCTCCACCTCTGAAAGGCAGTAGTAGGAGCCCTAGGCACTTGCAACACATTTCTTTGTTAGCTTATCTTTTGATGTGACCTGCCACCTGTGACTCGTTCAATGAACAAATATTGATTGGGTGCCTACTTGATCCCAGGCACTGTTCTACTCGTATGTCAGTTTGTCATACCGTGGTGGCTTGCATGGTGCTGTGATGCTGGAAGCTATGCTACCGGTATTTCAAATACCACCAGGGTCACCCATGGTAGACAGGTTTCAGTGGAGCTTCCAGACTAAGACAGACTAGGAAGAAGGACCTGGGGATCTACTTCTAAAAAAATTGGAGAGTGAAAACCTTATGAATAGCAGTGGAATTGGTGAAGAATATTGAATATACCATTGACTGCGAGAGGAACAAACAAATCTGTCTTGGAAGAAGTACAGCCAGAATGCTCCTTAGAAGTGAGGATGGCGAGACTTCATCTCATGTACTTTGGACATGTTATCAGGGGAGACCAGTCTCTGGAGAAGGACATCAGGCTTGGTACAACAGAGGGTCAGTGAAAAAGCAGAAGACCCTCAATGAGATGGATTGACACAGTGGCTGCAACAATGGACTCAAGCATACAAACAATTGTGAGGACGGCACAGGACCAGGCAATGTTTTGTTATGTTGTACATAGAGTTGCTATGAGTTGGAACTGACTGGACGGCACCTAACAATAACAACTGTTCTAGGAACTAGGGACATAATTCTGAGATGAGTAAGCTTCTTCTCCTCTCATGAAGGTTATAAGCCATGGAAAGTCATAAACATAAGCAGGTAAACAAATTGCCATTGCCATCATGTCAATTTTGACTCATAGTGACCCTACAGAACAGAGTAAAACAGCCCCATAGGGTTTCCAGGGCTGTAAATCTTTACAGAAGCAGATTGCCACATCTTTCTCCCATGGAGCGGCTGGTGGGTTTGAACCACCAACCTTTCGGTTAGCAGCCAAGTACTTAACCACTGTGCCACCAGGGCTCCTGGTAAATGAATAAGGAAACAAAAAAAGATAATTTCAGACAGAGAGTGTGTGAGGCAAAAGAAATGAAACAGGGTAATCCCATAGAGTGGGCCCAGAGGGGAAAAGTGGGGAAACATGACATCAGGGTGGTTAAAAAGGGCTTCTCCTAGCATGTGTATTTGAGCTGAGCCCTGGATGACAAGAAGATAGTCAAAGTGAAGTGGGGCAGTGGGGAGATGTGGAAGAATGAGGGTATCACTGACAGAGAAAGTAGCACGTGTAAAGACTCTGAAGTAGGAATTAGATCACTTGAAGATAGTTTGGGAGTCCCTGAGTGGTGCAAATGGTTAACATGCTCAGCTGCTAACTGAAAGGCTGGATGTTCAAGTCCACCCAGAGGAATCTTGGAAGAAAGGCCTGGCAATCTACTTCTGAAAAATCAGCCACTGAAAACCCTGTGAAGTATAGTTCTGATACTCATGGGGTTGCCATGAGTTGGCCTTGATTTGCTGGCAACTGGTACTGGTACTGGTACTGGAAGATGCTTTACTGCGTTGTTTAATTAGCGTTCCTTGGGAGACAGTGTTTGACCTAGAGAGTACGAGGGAGGGCTCTGGAGTAAGACAGTCCTGGGTTTTAATCCCAGCTCTGCCTCTTGCTAGCTGTATGACCTGATTAAGTGACATAACCTCTCTGAGCCTTAGTTTTCCCATCTCTAAATTGAGCCAGTTAATAGTGTCTTCCTGTGGAGGTAAGTGCATAGGGAACACTTGGCATAATGCCTGGCACAGAATAAGTTATCAGCAGTGGCAGCTATTACAATGTTAACTGATGGTGAAAAAGCTCCTTAGATAGACCCAGGAAGGGATAATGGACATTTTTACCATTTGTCTTTATCAAAGATATAGGAATGCTCTATACCTGTAAAATAATCATGTCTGGCCGATACTGTTTCCGCAGTCCCATGTCAAACATGAGAAACTTGAGCATTTTAAAGGCCTCCTCCTCACTCATATGAAGCAGCAAAATGCCTGCGATGAAGCTGAGACCTTGGCAATACCCCACTTCCTGGTCTAGAAGCGAGTAGGCCTTCAGAATGTTGTACAGTGAGAGCTGCCCTGCTCCCAGCTGGGCCGAGAAGTACGGATGTGTCGGGAACGTTCGTCCTGTGAAAACAACACACATGAGTTGTAATAAAAAAGAAAGCCTATTGAACCAGAAACCTGATATGCTTCAGATTAAAACAACAAATCTCTAGAAGTGGATCAAATGATACATCAGCCTTTTAACACTGCTTCTGCTCTGTAAACAAGGTCAGCTGGTTGTTCTCAGAATAATGTTTGCAATTAAAAATCAGCAATTATTCAGGCTTTCTTTGTGGTGGTTCAAGGGGAAAGAAATGAGAACTCCCTTCAGTCCTGCAAATATCTGGCTTTCAAACTAAAACAAAAAGAAAACTGTCGATCCTCTAAACACAGCCGCTATTCTCAAAAGGAACAACAACAGCTGGAATTTCTTTACCACCACCCTATCTCAACGGAGGAGCTCTGGTGGCACAAAAGGTTAAGTACTTGGCTGCTAACCGCAAGGTTGGTGGTTCGAACTCACCCAGTGGCTCTGTGGGAGAAAGACCTGGTGATCTGCTCCCACAAAGATTACAGCCAAGAAAACCCAATGGGGTAGTTCTATTCTGTCACCTCGGGTCGCTATGAGTCAAAATTGACTGGAGGACACCCAATACTCTATCTCGACATCAACTAAATATGGCTGAAAGGTCTCACTCTGCTACAGACACTCTCCTGATTAGCTTTTTCCAGGCTGCATAGACACATTATTCTGCCTGAAAATGCTTCATGCCACGTGCATAATTCTGTACTTTTTAAGCCACTGGCCCTGTTTTACGATGGCCTGAGGAGCAGTAGGGGTTTTCTTTTACACCAAGCATTCACGTTCCAGGAGATTTTCCCAAACCCCCCCCCCCCCAATTTCCTGATTATTTTCACAAAAAGCTGGTATTCAAATGAGGTTTACAGATTTCTTTTGTCCAGAAGGCTCCAGCGGCTGATACCTGTCAAATCCTACCTCGCCCTTCTCCTTCAGGAATGCTGCCAGGGAAGTGTGTTTTCCAAGAGCGGAAAGCACCTGATAAAGAGAAGAAACATCTGGAGCCAGCCTGCCGGCAGTGAGGGCTGAGCTTGAACCTAGGTTTGAATTATGCGTCTGCAGAAGGTGCATATATGCCACAAGCCAGATATTCACCTGAATTATTTGGTCTCAGCAAAGGAAGAAGGATACATTTGTGTGTCCTTCCTCAGCCTTGTGAGAAAGCATTTAATCACTCTACATTTGTTTAGCTGAACTTGATTTCAGAAGATGGCAATAGTCTCCTAACTACTTTCCTGATTTCTTGTCCTGTATTTATTTCTTGCTTGTTCCACCTCCTCCCCCCAACAAATCTTGTAAAAACAAAACAAAAAACACCCTGCACGTATCACTCCACTGCTAGAAAGCATTCAACAGCTCACTTGCGCTCAAAGAGCAAATTCAACACACTATTAGCCTGGAGCTCCATGCGCCTACCTCCCCACCTACCCTCCCCCAGCTTGATCCTCTACTTCAGGGCTTAACCTAGGCACTATGGAACTATGGTAGGGGCTCTAGGGGTCTCTGAGAATCTCTGATTACGCTGAATGTGCACATGTATGTCGGTGTGAGTGCCAGTGGGTGTAGTTATGCCTGCGCATTGTCCTAGTCTAGAGCAGTATGTCAACTGGACTATAATGCAAGGCACACACATAATTTAAATTTTCTAGTAGCCACCTTCACAAAAAAGTAAAAAGAACAGGTGAAACTGATTTTAAGATATTTGTTAAAATATTCAAATCATAATTTCAACATGTAATCAATATAAAAAAGTTAATACATTTTGCTTTTTTTTTTCATACCCAGTCTTTGAAATCCAGTGTATATATTGACAGCTCATCTCAACCCACACCAGCCACATGTGGCTAGTAGTTACTGTTCTGGACACTGCAGTGATGATGCTTCCTCAGATCT
The DNA here is from genome assembly GCF_000243295.1 of Trichechus manatus latirostris. Taxonomy (NCBI): domain Eukaryota; kingdom Metazoa; phylum Chordata; class Mammalia; order Sirenia; family Trichechidae; genus Trichechus; species Trichechus manatus. The sequence goes on from NW_004444062.1 coordinate 6,760,849, forward strand.
CAAGGGGCCAGGACAAAAATATACAGGAACCGCTTGCCTTCATTTTCCCCACCAGACTCCAAGCAGATGGTGCACTTTCCTGTCTCTGCCGTTCTGCCCATACCCTACCCCAGCCTGGAATGCACCCTCCCTTCTCTGGGTCTCAAATTGGTGCTGTTGCAGAACACATAGGCAGCAGAACACACAGGTGTCACGTAGCATGGAGGAACACCAGGAAAGGTTTAGTGGTTTGGTTCAGTTATTTTAAATTTCATCTGTCGATGCTATAATTTTTGCTAAGCAGATACTCTTTCATATTAGATTCTACCCCTGATACAGTTAGCTCACACTAATTGCCCTTGTGTATAGTGCACATTTCTCATTTAATCCTCCAATGCCCCTGGGAGGGGGGCCTCGAAGGCTGTGCAGTGACCTAGGCCAATTTGGTCACTCAACAGCTATCAGATTTTGGGGCAGGGCCGGTTGCATGGGCCGGTGTCCCAGTCACACCAGGCCCCATACCCAGATAGGTCTCAAACTGGGTTTAAGGCTCTGCTGTTGCCGTCTTGAAATTCTTAACAATTTTTGAACAAGGGAGTCCTGCATTTTCATTTTGCACAGGGCCCCACAAATTATGTAGCCATTCCTGCAAAAGACCTCTTTAAATTGTTAAAAAGCAAGGACATCACTTTGAGGATTAAGGTGTGCCTGACCCAAGCCAGGAGCCCTGGTGGTGCAGTGGTTAAGCGTTTAGCTGCTAACCAAAAGGTCGGCAGTTCGAATCCACCAGCTGCTCCTTGGAGATCCTGTGGGGCAGTTTTACTTGGATCTACAGGGTTGCTACGAGTCGGAATCGACTCGATGGCAATGGGTTTGGATTTTGGACCCCAGCCATGGTGTTTTAAATCGTCTCATATGCATGCGAAAGCTGGACAATGAAGAAGGAAGACTGAAGAAGAATTGATGTATTTGAATTGTAATTTTGGAGAAGAATATTGAATATGCCATGGACTGCCAGAAGAACAAACAAATTTGTCTTGGAGGAAGTACAGCCAGAATGCTCCTTAGAAGCGAGCGTGACGAGACTTTGTCTCGCTTACTCTGAACATGTCATCAGGAGCGACCAATCGCTGGAGAAGAAATCATGCTTGGTGAAGTAGATCAGTGAAAAAGTGGAAGACCCTCAACAAGATGGAGTGACACTGGCTGCAACAACGGGCTCACACATAGCAAGGATTGTGAAGATGGCACAGGACCCCATAATGTTTCACCCTGTTATATAAGACAACGCTGTGAGTCGGAGCTGACTCGACAACACCTGACAACAACAAACCTGTTTGGGAGAGGTGACTTCCTAGGCCAATGTTGTTACTGGCCATCAAGTCAGCTCTGACTCATGGTGACTGTACGTATAACAGAATGAAACGTTGCCTGGTCCTGTGCCTTCATGATCGTTGGTATGTTTGAGTCCATTGTTGCAACTATTGTGTCAATCCATCTCATTGAGGGTTTCCCTCATTTTTGCTAATTCTCTACTTTACCAAACATGATCTCCTTTTCTAGTACCCCACAAATTAAGTAGCTGGTGCCTATAGCCCCTTTCACATAGCCTTACTACCAAGAGGCATGTTAGGCAAAAGCAAACCTTAGGCTAAATTCTACCAAACATGTGACCATTACTAAAGACACCAAAAAGGAGTCACATAAGTGCTTCTCGTATGCTCTGTCCTCAGGCCTCTGATAAGCACTTCTCAAGAAACGTTCAGGTGGAGGAGGGCACAGGGCCAGTCTGATGGCAGAGCCACCCACCAATGGTCCACAGAAGCTGGACTAAACCTGATGGGCACTAGCCTCCAGTTCTGCCTCAAAGTCACTGGTGGCAGGGCCTGGACACCCTTCCAACAACTACAGATTTTGAATGTCATTTATTTCACCAGTAAAAAATTATACATAGCATTCCTTATACTAATAGCAAGCCCTCTGTTGTGTATTTCAATAGCATTTGAAGTACATAAGCAATCCTTCTGCACTGTGGATTCCTGACTAGGAACTTCCAATACCAGCCAACCACTCTTAGACTGGATTTATCTTACAATGCCATACATCCAGGGCTTCAACCCAGTTTGTTCTGGTTTGAGCCCCTGCTGAGAATTTGTCTTTCTACCCCAAATACACTGAATCAGAATCTACATTTTAACAAGATCCCCAGGTGATTCATATGTATAATAAATTTTGAGAATCATTGTTCTCCTATTGAGGAGCCCTGGTGGCACAGCGGTTAAGCGCTCGGCTGCGAACCAAGAGGTCAACAGTTCAAACTCATCAGCCGCTCTGTGGAAGAAAGATGTGGCAGTCTGCTTCTGCAAAGATTTACAGCCCTGGAAACCTTATGGGGCAGTTCTACTCTGTCCTACAGGGTCGCTGTGAGTCGGAATCAACTCAAGGGCAGTGGCTATGCTCTACTAGTGTTCTCAGAATTGGTCCTTAACAAGCAGCATTAATATTGCCTGGGAACTTGTTAGAAATGCAAATTCTCAGCAGGGGTTCTAACCAGAAGGAACCAGTTTCAAGCCCTGCATACATCACACGGATAATAAGTATTTCTAGGGAAGTCACCACACAGACAATTAACTTACCCTCAATTTACACATGAGAGAAATAAGGTAGATAAAGGGCTTACCCTTTCAGTAAAGTCACAAAGCTAACAAACGATAGACCCTGGATTTGAACTTGGGTCTTGAACGCCAGAGATGGAGTTCTTATACTTCATATAGAGTTCAACACAAAGGAAAACATGGAAGAAAAAACTCTTGAGAAGAGATTTTCTGGGAATTGGGGGAAGACAGCCATTAGGCACGTATAGCGTCTCCAGCACATAAGCAGAAACGTGTTATAAAAGTAGAGTTTGGAAACTACCCTTCTTGTCTTCATAGACACTTGAAGACTTCTATGTCCTCAGCGAAGGCTTCCCTGCTGTACTTCTCACTTAGCACTTTGCATATACAACCTTGTACCGGGTACTTCTTTCATATATAATGTCCTCACAATATCCTAGAGAGTCACCCTAGGTACCTGAGTAAACTTCTCAGAGCCTCTATTTCTGGCCTATAAAACGGGAATATGACGACTTCCTGGGCTGTTGTAAGGATTAAATATAACGAGGTGTATGAAATGCCTGGTTGGATGCCTTCCAAACATCTGGCATTTTATAAATGATGGCTACCAAGCCTGCTCTCTGAGAAACAGGGCTATTCATATAAACGGTATTTGTATTTGTCAAGAAGCAGCAACAACGCAGACCTGCTGCTTGCATTGACGAACAGTCAGGCCAGATCTGGGCTTTTGGAAGTAAGCCTGTGAAAATATTAACACAATCATTCACTCAACCTGTACTGAGTGATCTCAATGTGCCAGGAACTGGGCTACAAAGATATAAAAGACACTTTTTTTTCCCCCTTAAGAAACTCATAGCCGGGCGGAGGAAAAAGAGATAAATCCAGAAGTTTCAATTATTTATTCATTACAGGCCTGGCCTAGTATCATAGATTGAATTGTGTCCCCCCAAAATATGTATCAACTGGGCTAGGACATGATTGCAGAATGCAGAAATTATCGAATAATATCATTAATATCACACGCAAGTAAAATTTTCCTGAAGATCATTCAAAAGTGGCTGCAGCAGTACATCG
>NW_004444062.1:6764616-6797503 GCF_000243295.1 Trichechus manatus latirostris
AAGCAGAGAATACCAGAAAGATGTTTACCTGTGTTTTATTGACTATGCAAAGGCATTCAACTGTGTGGATCATAACAAATTATGGATAACATTGCAGAGAATGGGAATTCCGGAGCACTTAACCGTGCTCATGAGGAATCTGTACATGGATCAAGAGGCAGTTGTTTGAACACAACAAGGGGATACTGCGTGGTTTAAAGTCAGGACAAGTGTGCATCAGGGTTGTATCCTTTCACCATACCTATTCAATCTGTAGGTTAAACAAATAATCCAAGAATCTGGACTATATGAAGAAGAATGGAGCATCAGGATTGGAGGAAGACTCATTAACAACCTGTGTTCTGCAGATGACACAACCTTGCTTGCTGAAAGTGAAGAGGACTTGAAGCACTTACTGATGAAGATCAAAGACCACAGCCTTCAGTATGGATTACATCTCAACATGAAAACAAAAATCTTCAGAACTGGACCAATAAGCAGCATCATGATAAACGGAGAAAAGATTGAAGTTATCAAGGATTTCATTTTACTTGGATCCACAATCAACACCCATGGAAGCAACAGTCAAGAAATCAAGATGCAAATCTGGGCAAATCTGCTGCAAAAGACCTCTTTAAAGTGCTGGAAAACAAAGATGTCACCTTGAAGACTAAGGTGCACCTGACCCAAGCCATGGTATTTTCAATCACATCATATGCATGCAAAAGCTAGACAATGAATAAGGAAGACCGAAGAAGAATTGATGCCTTTGAATAGTGGTATTGGCGAAGAATATTGAATATACCACGGACTGGCAAAAGAACGAACAAATCCATCTTGGAAGAAGTGCAGCCAGAAAGCTCCTTAGAAGCGAGGATGGCAAGACTGCATCTTATGTACTTTGGACATGCGGTCAGGAGGGATCAGTCCCTGGAGAAGGACATTATGCTTGGTAAAGTAAAGCATCAGCCAAAAAGAGAAAGACCTTCAATGAGATGGACTGACACAGTGGCTGCAACAATGGGCTTAAGCATAAAAACAACTGTGAGCATGGCACAGGACCCAGCAATGTTTCATTCTGTGGTACATAGGGTTGCTATGAGTCAAAACTGACTTGACAGCACCTAACAGCAACAACAACAGGACGTGATTCCCAGTATCATGTGGTTGTCCTTCATTTTGTGATCTGAAGTAATTATCCTCCATTTTGTGATGTAAGTCCTAACCTCTATATGTCAATGAGGCAGGATCACTGTAGGGTGAATCTTTAGGCACAACCTTACTCAAATCACACCTTTTATCTTAAAAGAGATAAAAGGAGAGAGAAGCAAGCAGAAAGGAGAGGGAGCCGACTACCACCAAGCAACCAGAAAGCAGAATCTGAAGAGACAAGGAACACAAGAAACAGAGCTGCCTGTCTCAAAGGGCAGGGTCGCCACCTCTGGGGCCTCAAAGGGTGGAGCTATGGCTTCCTAGGTTTCAAAGAGTCAGATCTTCACCAACTCGGTTCCAGAGTGTGAGGCTGCTGTTCATGAGGAGTGTCAGGGATGGGGCTGGATCCACTGCCCAAAGTTGAGGGGGAAAGGCTGCCATGCCCAAGGGGGCAGAAGAACAGGAGCCAAAGGGTGGAATGTCTTAGATTGAACTGTGTCTCTTAAAAATTCATGTCAACTTGGCAAGGCCATAATTCCTAGTATTGTGTGGTTGTCCTCCATTTTGTGATATGATGCAATTATGTGTTATAAATAAATCCTAGCCTCTGTATCTGTGGTTACGGTCCCACTTGGGAGCAAGTTGTCTGTTATGTTAATGAGGCATGATTAGGTTATGTTAATGAGGACTAGAGTGGGATGCACCACCCTTGAGTTACATCTTTTCGCTTACAAGAGATAAAAGGAGAGGGAAGTGGGCAGAGGATAGAACTCAAGACCACCAAGAAAGAAGAGCTGGGATGGGAAAGCATCCTTTGGACCCAGGGTCCCTGCACTGAGAACCTCCTAGAGCCAGGGGAAGATTGATGCCAAGATACACGGAGATGTCCAAGGAACACGGGGCTCACAGATGTTGAAAGAAGACAAGGACCCTCCCCCAGAGCTGATGTCCTGAATTCAGATTTCTAGCCTCCTAAACTGTGTAAGAATAAGTTTCTGTTTGTCAGAGCCATCCACTTGTGGTATTTCAGTTACAGGAGCACTAGATAACTGAGGAAGTTGGTGATTCAAACCCACCCAGAGACACCTTGGAAGAAAGGCCTAGCAATCTGCTTCTGAAAGGTAACAGCCATGAAAACTCCATGGAGCAGAGTTGTACTATGAAACACATGGTTCACCATTAGTCATAATCAACTCAATGGCAGTGGGATAAGCTAGCACTGGGAGTAGAAAAAAACCTATAATTTATAAAGACCATACATATGTTTGGGTAAATACGGTCACCTGTCGCAGGTGACTTGAATCTTGGGCAGTGCCCACATGAGAACATTTTTAGCCCCTTGAACCTCTCTGCACATTAACTACAAGCAAAGTGTACCATGAAGTAGAGAAATGCAGGTCCTTTAAACCTCCCACTACAGCAGAGTCTTCCTTCACATACAAAATGAGAATGACATTCTTAAGTGGAGAAAGTCAAATATGAGCACAAAGAAACCCCCCTTGTTCACATTAAAAAGACATGTAACAACTTTGTGTCTTGTGTGTCTAAGTGGAGAAACATGCTGGAAAGGTCTACAAGGTGATCCATAATTCAGACATTATTTCTGAAAGACTGAGAACTTAATTTTCATCAAGTGCCCCACAATCTAAGTGTTCCTAAGGAATTTGACTCATCTAAGGAATGTTTTTCAGGATCAATCTTTTCCTTCACTGTCATGTTGACAACGAAGAAGAGCCTTCATCCAGCAGCTTCAATGGCATCAGCATCACCTGGGTGCTTGTTAAACATGCACAGCCCAGGCCCCTCACCCAGAAATTCCTAACCAGAGCTGGTCAGGGATGGTAGCCTCAGGAATGTGTGTTGTTTACAAGCTTCTCAAGGTATTTTTCAGGTGATCCATTTACCGAGCCGTGAGAAATACCATTCCAATCTTAGAGTATCCTGCCCACTTGAATTAATCTCAGGTGAGAGCCATGGTCTTCTCAGATTTGTTTACTATGCTGCAGCTGTTCCCAGATGCCAGGGGTCTCTCACAGCAAACACAGGGTCACCTGCAAAGCTATTCAGCTGTTCTTGTGGTGGCTCTGGACAGCTGACTAACAAGTTTCTTTCTTTTGCTCCTTTCACAAAGAGGCTGGAGGGTTCTGTCTCTCTAGGGAGTGGTCCTGGCAAACCAGCAATCCAACTCTCACCCTTTAACTCTCTGGACTTCAGTTGCTTCACTTGCAGAAGGAAGAATTATCCTAAAATTGAATGATCTTCAAGGTTCCTTCAGGGTTGAGGATTTGTGATTTTAAGGTTTTCTTAAATTGATGCATTTAGCTCTGAGTAGAATTTGCATTAGGCAAATCTGCCGCAAAAGACCTCTTTTAAAGTTCTGGAAAGCAAAGATGTCACCTTGAGGATTAAGGTGCACCTGACCCAAGCCATGGTATTTTTGATTGCCTCGTATGCATGTGAAAGCTGGACAATGAATAAGTAGGACTTAAGAATTGATGCATTTGAATTATGGTGTTGGAGAAGAATATTGAATATACCATGGACTGCCAGAAGAACAAACAAATCTGTCTTGGAAATGAGAATGGCGAGACTTCATCTCACATACTTTAGACATGTTATCAGGAGGTACCAGTCCCTGGAGGACATCATGACTGGTAACGTAGAGGGTCAGCAAAAAAAAGAGGAAGATTCTTAATGAGACAGATTGACACAGTGGCTGCAATAATGGGCGCAAAGATTGTGAGGATGGCGCAGGACCAGGCAGTGTTTCATTCTGTTGTACATACGGCTGTTATGAATAGGAACTGACTCAACAGCACCTAACAACAATAACAGAACTTGAGATGAGAAACTAAAGGAAAAAAATACCCTTTCTATGATGTCTCCTAATTTTAATTAATTTTGTCATCAGCTGTTTACTGTCTGTCTTTCCCACTAGAATGCATGCTTCCTGGCGTGCCTGGATTACACTAGGTGCTCAAGAAGTATCTGTGGAGTTACTGGTGAATGGTATGGCTGGAGAAATTAAGGAGGGAGAGCTCTTCTACAAGCAGGTTATTTTTGGGAAGCATTTAGCTGACTCCAGTGACCCCTGGAGCTAGCTTGTACTGACTCTCGAGAGCTGCCCATGAGAACCTCGACTCAACTTCAAGACCAGTGCCATCAATCAAGTCAGTAGCTTAAAATTGGTCACGGTGGGAGTATTTACACACAAACCAAAACCAAAATCCACTGCTGTCAAATCTATTCCAATTCACAGCAACCCTATATGGAAGACTACAAACGCTAAACACTAGGGCTTTTTTTTGGGGGGGTGGGGGGAGGCAGGGGATTGGGAAGTGGGAGAAGTTCCTGGGTGGCACAAACGGTTACCACGCTAGGCTGCTAACTGACAGGCTGGAGGCTCCAGTCCACACCAACACACTTTAGAAGAAAGACTTGGTGATCTGCTTCTGAAAAATCGTCATTGAAATCCCTATGGAGCACAGTTCCACTCTGACACATACGGGGTCGCCATGAGTTGGAGTTGACTCAATGGCAACTGGTTTGGGAAGTCCCTGGGTGGTGCTAATGGTTTATACTCAGCTACTAACTAAAAGGTTGGAGGTTTGAATTCACCCAGCAGTACCAAAGAAGAAAGGCCTGGCAATCTACTTCCATAAGATTACGGCCATTGAAAACCCTATGGAATGCAGTTCTACTCTGACACAGATGGGGTCACCATGAGTTCAAATCACCTTAGCTACTAACCGAAAGGTGGTAGTTTGAATTCACCCAGAGGTACCTTAGAAGAAAGCCCTGGCAATCTACTTCTGAAAGATCACAGTCATCGAAAACCCTGTGGATCAAAGTTCGACTTTGAAACACATGGAATCACCACACGTCAGAATCAACTTGACAGCAGTTATTGGTTTGGTGGGGGGCAGAAGCCAGATGTTAAATATTCACCAGCACACCACTGAGTCAAAGGATGCAGAAAGATTCCAGGCCTCTAGGAAAGGAAGCAAAATCACCTCCACATCACTCTTTCCTTTATCACCACCCTTTCTAATTCAACCAATGTGTGCTTTGCAGTAATAATCATATACACCCTCTCCTCATTTATTGACATGGTTAGGTTCCAAAGATCAGGTCAACATGCAAAATCAGCATTATGTGAAAATGGAGGATGACCACATCAGATCACGAAATGGAAGATGACTATATCATTACACAACTGCCAAACCACTGAGAATCACAGCCCAGCCAAGTTGATACGTACCTTAACCATCACAGCCAGTATTACTGTCACCTCCCACCTTGGCATTCATTATTGCCAGATGTACACCACTCATGAGCAAAATAGTCAAATAGTAGATTTTTTACTATTATTATAAATGCGAGATGTCAGATAACAAGACAGTTGATAAGGGAGGAGAAGGTGCAGTGTTTCATAGCTTATAAAGCACTTGCTCCAACCCACCATCCACATAGGTTTTCACCTTTTCTTCTCATAAGAAGTGTCAATGCAAAAACTGTTTAAAGGATAAATGCTAAACTCCACATCCTAATTTCACAATTTCCTTAAGAAAATACTTTTGGGACTTGCCCTTAAGAAGCCCCTCCACCCCACCTTGTGGTTATGTAGTTATACGGTTTTATTTTCTGTATCATCTCCCCTCCAACTAGATTGTATTCTCTCTGCCCTAGTCATTTTTTAGGCGACCAATAAATACTCGTTACTAGCGAGATAAAACGTACACTCACAAAGTACATAAAAAGTACATACATCACCTCCAAAGTGAAAATCGCCAGGCCTTTTTTCCGTCTTAGGCCGGCAGCTTTGCTGAAACCTGTTTGTGCAAGCTTCCACTGACGGATGGTGGCTGTGCATGAGGTGCATTGGCCAGGAATTGAACTCAGTCTTCTTTATGGGAGGCAAGAATTCTACCACTGAACCACCACTGTCCCGTAAGAACTAGAAGAAAGGCCTGGTGATCTACTTCTGAAAAATCAGCCAATGAAAACCTTAAGAATCACAATAGACTAAATATAACCCATCACTGGGATGCAAAACTGAGCAGCATTTTGTTCCACTGTGCATGGGGTCACTGAGTCTGGGGTCGACTCAATGGCAGCTAACAATAACAAAGTGGAAATAACATCTGCCCAACTTCATACGGGTTGTGTGCAAAACGAAATCCGACAAAGTTTGAGAAAATGTTTCACAAACTATAAAACATGATACAACTGTGAAGGCGGAAACCCATCAGAGAAGGAAAACACGGATATCTTCTGTTAAATAGAAAACAGAAAAGCAGTGACTGCACCCTGTCTAAGGTGGAAAACTTGCGAGACCCAGAAAAACAAGGCAGTCCCGTTGAGTCTGGCTCTCACTGCTTTCACTGTTGTTGTTCTTGTGTGTTGTCAAGTCGATTCCAACTCTCCAGGGGGAAAAACGTTGCAAAGAGCTATTAAGACTAAAAGCCTATTTCAGAAAGTAAAGCAAGAGGCAGGAAAACAAACACCAGGGTAGAACTGTGTTCCATAGGGTTTTCAGTGATTGATTTTTTAGAAGTAGATGGCTAGGCCTTTCTTCCAATGCACCTCTGGGTGGACACAAACCTCCAGCCTTTCAGTTAGCAGCCGAGCATGTTAACCATTGGTACCACCCAGGGTCTCCCAGCTGGCCATGTTGTTGTTGTTAGTTGCCATCGACTCAGTTCCAGCTAACAGCAACCTCCTATGTGCAGAGTAGTACTGTGCTTCATAGGGTCTTCGAGGCTGTGACCTTTTGGAAGCAGATCACCAAGCCTGTCTTCTGAGGCACCTCTGGGTGGGTTTGAACTGCCAACCTTTCAGTTAGTAGTTGAGCACTTAACTATCTGTGCCACCCAGGGATTCCTAAGTTAGCCCCATTGTTGTTGTTGGGTGCTGTCGAATCGCTTTTCGACTCATGTTGGGTTGTTGTTAGGTGCCGCTGAGTTGGTTCCGACTCACAGCAACCCTATGTACTACAGAACGAAACACTGCCCGGTCCTGCGCCATGCTCACCATCATCGTCATGCTTGGGCCCATTGTTGCAGCCACTGTGTCAACTGTCTTTTGAGTGCCTTTCAACCCGGGGGGCTCATCTTCCGGCACTTTATCAACGCTCCGCTGCTATTCACGAGGTTTTCACGGGTAAGTCTTTTCAGAAGTAGACTGCTGGGTCCTTCTTCCTAGTTTGTCTTAGTCTGGAAGCTCGGCTGAAACCTGTCCGCCATGGGTGACCCTGCTGGTATCTGAATACTGGTGGCACAGCTTCCAGCATCACAGCGACACGCAAGCCCCCACAGTATGAAAAACTGACAGTTACCCAACAGTGTAGGTTTTAAACAGTGTAGGTTAAACAAGTATAGGCTAAACAACCGATTTGGCAAATGTACAACCTCTTGGTGAGAGATGAGGCAGAGTCTGGAGGAACTTCTAAGTGAGGTCTCCCTGTACTCGACAGAGCCAAGCCAGACAGAGCCTGGCAGACAGGACACCAGGCTGTGACCCACACTCGGGTTTTCCCAGTTCAAGGGAGGAGAAAAGACTAACCTGGTCACGTCACTGGATAAGGCCTGGACAGGCGCACGGAGATGACTTGGGAAATGTATTATTGGAAACAGAGGTTATTTTTGACCCTTGGGAGGACCGTAGGAGGGCATCCAAAATGGAAGCCAGCCCAGGAGATTGGGAAAGAAGTGAGGTGGACAGAGGAGGCCAGCGCAGTCAGGGTGGGGGTGGGGGCTGCAGCTGGTCTTTGATGGGTTTTAGAGTGTGAGGCGGGGAGAACGGCAGGGACGGGGGAGGATGTGAGCAAGCTTGGCTGTGCCGTGACAGAAAAGGCTGAGTCACGGGCTTGCACAGAATCCTGTGCCAGCTGGAGGAGAGGCTGCGGTCAGCATCTCCTCAGGGGGGGTCAGTGTCTCCTCTCTCAGGGAAGGGCAAAGGCAAACACCACTCCCCGGGGGAGAGGCCCAGCTGGGAGGAGCCCTTGTACTGATGTAGTGTTTTCTGTTTGCTCTTGAGAAAAGTTGTTACATCTGGGCAACATGAGACCCAGACAATCCTGCCCGTGGAAGGATGAGAGGAATACTGAAGGGAAACTGAGAGAAGAGAGTGTCTGAACCAGGGAAAATAAAACATGTTCCCTTCTCCTCTTCCCATTCTGCCAAAGGGCTGGGGGAGTGGAGAGAAACTCTCTGTACTGACTCCCTTTCTAATTCCTAGCCTAAATTTATTTTTCATTTTGTTTCACATGATAGGAACATGATGTCATTTTTTCTGTTACTGATCACATTAGCAAACATAAGCTACTGCCAATTCACAAAAAAATGATTTCCTTGGGGTCAGTGGGCCAGACGGGCTCCAGCCCCACCGCCTGCACTTTGATTGCCCTCACGGCCTGTCAGCATTCTCTTCAACCCGGCCAGCCACTTCTCTGAGCTCAGAGGTCACCAGGGATGGAGGCGCCTTACTGTAGCACAGACTGACTGTGAATTTAGGTCCTGGCACCTCCACGCAGTTAACTGTGTAACCGTAGTCAATGCCTGACCTCTCTGTGCCTCAGTTTCCTCATCATTTAACGAGGATACGGTTCCAACTTCCCAGGGCTGTTGTGAGGGTTGTGTGAGATTGGGGCGCTCGTGCAGTGCATCATATTCAACTCTGTAAAAGACTGAGCATCTCCTATGTGACAGGTACTGTCCCAGGAGCTGGGGGAGCAATGGTCAAGCAGCCAGGTCCAGCCTGCAAAGGGCTGCATCCTATGCGGGAAAGAGGCAATACAAAGTTGCTGAGACAGAACTGTGAGCAATGTGGGTGGTGTAGAGAGCATGGGCTCTGGAGTCATACTGCTTAGCAGCAGATTGGGCTGCGTTGCTTTGAGCAAGTTACTTAACCTCTCTGTGTTTCAATGTTCTCATCTCTAAAGAAGGACAGAACAATATCTACCCGACCGTGTTGTGAGGATTAAAGAAGTCATTTATTTAAGCAACCCTTGGCCCAAAAACCAGAACAGGTGCCATCAAGTTGATTCTGACTCATGGCGACTCTATATGTTTTAGAGTAGAACTATGCTGCACAGGTTTTCAATGGCTGATTTTTCAAAAGAAGATCACCAGGCCTTTCTTCCCAGGCACCTCTAGGTAGATTCAAATCTCCAACCTTTCACTTAGTAGCCAAGCATTTAACTGTCTGTGCCAACCAGGGACTCCTAATGCCTGGCCCAAGGTAAAGGTAAAATGTTAGCTTTAAATAATGATGAGAATAATCCATGTGGTAAGTATCGTGGGAGCAAGAGGATGAGGTGGGATAGAAGTACATAGCACAGGCACCCATTTCAGTCTAGAGGCAGGGGAAGAGGCTATGGTCAGGAACAGTTTCTCAGTAACGACATTTAAGCTTAGACGTAAAGAGTTCTTGTGGTTAACTGCCGTCGAGTCGTTTCCGACTCATTGCGACCCCGTGTGTGCCAAGTAGAACTGTGTTCCATAGGGTTTTCAAGGCTGTGACCTTTCAGAAGCAGACGGCCAGAGCTGTCTTTCAAGGCACCTCTGTGTGGGTTTGAACTACCAACCTTTCAGCTAGTAGTGAGAACTCAAGTTATTTGTGCCACCCAGGCCTAAAGAGAACCATTTATGAAATCAGCCTTTAAAGTTTGCTGTGTGGCTGGACAAAAACAGACTCAATTCTGGCTCATTCAATTCACCACCTCATATTTTGGGGAAAAGTCCTCCATCCTGGCTGCTGAGCTGCAGGAACCCTGCAAAGAGCTGGGCCACTGCAGGGCCCTAGAGCACTGACAGTGGGCCCTAGGAAGCCCATGGCGGCGGCAGTCACCAGGATGTGCGTCTCTGAAGGAGGGCCGTATGCTCTCAGAGCTGCAGGCCAAGCTCACTCCATACCAGACCAGCTGGGTTCCCCAGGAGCCCTGCCACCAGCAGAGACAGAGGCCCTTCTGAGTGGCAGCAGGCAAAAGAAAATCCACCAGCCCCTCTACCCCATACATGGCTGCTGACAACCCATCAGAAAAGGCATGAGTCCCATGGGCTTTTACACATCATAACCAAACCAAACCAGATGCCATGGGGTCAGTTTGGACTCAAGGTGAACTACTGTGTGCAGAGTAGAACTGCACTCCACAGGGTTTTCAAGGCTGTGACCTTTCGGAAACAGATCGCCAGGCCCTTCTTCCCAAGTGCTTCTGGGTAGGTTCAAACTGCCAAACTTTTGGTTAGTGGTTGAGTGCTCAACCGTTTGCATCACCCGGGGATTCCTTTATACGTCGTAATTACGTCCTAATTCAACAAGGTCTTCATTGTGGCAACTGCAAGTGTGTCCAATACGTCGTTTCCACCTTAGGGTTTTTCAAACCGTTCAACAGACAAGGCTGCCCAGTTTCCAAAATTAAATCAGCCAAGGTGCATACACAAGCTGCTTTCTACAATTTTTGTAATAAATTCCATTTGAAAGCAGTAAAGATGTGGGAGTGGCTCCTGTAATTAAACGAAGCCTCGGTTTTAAAGACTTGTATGTCTCCCAGGATGTTCCTTCAGTGGACTATAAAAATCTCCTATCAATATTTGAATTACTGAACTGAAGCACAGATATGACTGTAGCCTTAATGAACGCCACTCTCCATGCCAAGCAGGGTTAACAAGCTGCCCAGTGAAAATATTGAGAATTTTATATACTTGAAGAAGACATTTGTGATTACTCTGGGGCTTTTTTAATTAAATGTCACAGTAGCAAATTTTGATTGCTAAAACTAAAGGCAGATCACTAAATAACTTGGACAGTCTCTTCAGCTTTTCCAAGTGAGTGAAACTTTAGCTTTCATTTCAAGTCAATAATGCACTTACCAAGGTCGATAAGAATTGCATGCTGGTGGGAGGTCAGCTGTTTTAGGAGTTCTTTGTATGGCATGTCCTTGGGCTGCTGTTTACTGGGAAACTGGTGTCTAAGGTGGTATTGCTCTGCTAGGAATTTCCAGATTTCACCCCGGTGATGACGTGGTACACCTTTAAAAAGGGAAGTAGAAAATAGAAAGAGTGACTTTTAGCACAGAATGGAGTCCCCAGGTGGTGCAAATGGTTAACCCACTCAGCTGCTAACTGAAAGGTTGGTGGTTCAAGTCCCCCCAGAGGCTCCTTGGAAGAAAGTCCTGGCAATCTACTTCTGAAAAATCAGCCATTGAAAACCCTATGGAGCACAGTTCTACTCTGAAACACATGGGGTCACCATGAGTCAGAATCAACTTGACTGCAAGTTACTGATATGTACAGAATTTAAAAAAAAAAACCTGTTGCCGTCGAGTTGATTCTGACTCACAGCAATCCTGTACAGAATACAACTTATTAATAAAAATGAATTGCATGGCACTCCATTGATCCAAATTCTTGTTCTATTATGAATTAATGGCACAGGAATGGAAAAGATGCTACCAAAATTTGTCACATGTGCTGCCTGCCTTCCTTCTTTCCTCCCTTCCTTCCTCCCTGCAGTCAGTCTTCTCTAACTTGCCCTTCCATTTTTCAAGTACATACTGTGTTCTGTGTTAGGCTTTGTAAGGAATAAACCAATAAATAACACACAAGTCCCCAACTTTTGTCGACTGTAAGTTCTCGAGAAATGAGATCAAGGATGAAAAACTGTAATACAAAATGTGATAAATGTCACAAGAGGGATTAATCAAAGTGAGGCAGAGTGCAGAGGAAAGACAGCTAGCTCATTTCTAACTGAGCGATCATGAAGATTTCACAGAATCCTTCATTTAGGATAGGGGAGAGGCAATATACAAGACAAGCCAAAGTAAAGCGACTGTAAGCATTTCAGTTTGCCTTGAGCATAGCGTACATGTGGGGAGGGAACAGTTAGCAATAAGGCTGGGATGGTTTTGTTATAAGCAAAATTGAAGGCTTGCACTTTATTTGGTAGCCGTAGGAAATGAATGAGTGTTTCTGAGCTGGGAAGGGAATGGCCTGATCAAAGCTGAGACTCTGGAATATAAAGTTTCCTGCAGGGCGGGCTGGAGGAAGGGACCAGAGGCTGGATAGGCAGTCCTCTGCATAAACATGCCTGGTGGGTATTCAATGAAGACCCCCAAACAAGAAAAACGATCCAAGTGTCTCTACCTAATGTTTTTAAATAAATTAACTTGAATACGCAAAGTGATTACAAATGTTGTCTAAAACTAAGAAAGTTCTCTTAAAGTTAAAAGTGACAGCTTTGAATCAAAATTCATTTGTTCATTATTCAGCCGTTACAAGGCCCAGATGTAGAACTGGGGAGAGAAAGAAGACTACACAATAGGACACGGAAACTTTCTCACGTCTGACAGAAGTTCTCTTGGGAGAAAAGAAACTTTTGAATTAGGGATTCGTCTTCCTTCCCAGCCAGAAAAAAAAGTGATCGCTTTGTATATTCCCTGCCGCTCAGAAAGCCTGCACAGGAAAACAGGTTTTCTATTTCCCATTGGCCATCTTCAAGAGAAGTTTCTACTCTGACAAGTCAGTAACAGCAGCAGCTAACATTTGCTGTGAGGTCACTCTATACGAGGCACTAGCTAACCACTTCACAGGTATTAGCCCATATCATCCTCACAGCCTTCTCAGGGAAATATGATTATTCTCACAGTAAAGATGAGTACAGAGGATCCACCACAGAAAACAAACCCCTTGACCAAGATCCTCTCTGCCCAGCTGGTTAGTGGTAGCCCAAGTAAATGCCTTTGCTTTTCTCTTGACATCCTTCCTGTCAGACAATGCGGCTACTCAGATGGGTACTGGAGAAAAAATATCTTATGTTCCGATCTAGCAATGAATAATAAAACTATCACTTGTGGATTTAAACCAAGTGGCAGTCAATTTCATTTTCAGATCCACAAGGAACTATTTAAAAAGCATCATGCAGCCACCTTTTGGAAATGTGTAAGGTGTAGTAAGTACCTTGTTTTTCCCTTATATATACACCAGTTGTTTAAAAAAAAAAAAAGTTAGCCTGTGGAGAGAGATACAGGACCACACTTAACCCCGACCACATCCCTTGCCTTCTCTAAATGTTTATCTCAACATTCATCTGATGACCCTGTGCTGTGCGTTGAATGGTGGTCCCCAAAAAGATATGTTCATGTCCTTGTCCCCGGAAACGATAATGTGACCTTATTTGGAAAACAGGTCTTTGCAGATGTAAATAAGGATCCTGAGATAAGAAGATCATCCTGGATTATCTAACTGGGCCCTAAATCCAGTGGAGGAGGCAATGTGATCACAAAGGCAGACACTGGAATAACGTGGCCACAAGTAAAGGAACGCCCATAGCCACCAGAAGCTGGAAGAGGCAAGAGACAGACTGTCTCCTAGAGCCTTTGGAAGGAGAACTGCCCTGGTGACACCTTGATTTCAGACTACTGGCCTCCAGAACTGGGAGAGAATAAATTTCTGTTGTTTTAAGCCACCCAGTTTGTGGTAATTTGTTATGGCAGTAACAAGAAATGAATATACCCTAATATCTGCTTTTTAATATTACCCTGTTCCTTCTTGCCCTTTCTACTATTCCTGCTTAGAGATATATACTACGTATGTGTGTTCACAGCCACATACATCCTTAATACTTCATCTTAGTTCCTCAAACTCTGATTAGAAGTTAAATGTTGGCTAAGAAACAATCAGCATGTTAAGTGATTTATAGTGGGGCTTTTTAAAAAACTTTTTTTTTGAAGTGGAAAATTTTTCCAAATCACAAGATGTTCAATTTCCTCTTATTACTAAATCATTCCCGTTATCTTATCAGACCTTTATTTTTTGGAGCAAAGGGATACTGGCTGTGTCATTGGACAGTACCACATAGTCTGGTATTTAAGAGTAAGCTTGGAGTTTCAGAGTTAAAAACAAAGACTCATTCAAATCAGAGCCAATGGTTTTTGCTAAGAAAGGCCTGGAACATCCTTTCCAATGCTCTGCTGTGCCTTCACTCCTCATCCAAGAGAGAAAGCTTGCCATGGAGTCCTTACCCAGGCAGGGCAGGGTTCTGGCTGGGCAGCACGCCGTTTTGCCACAAAACGTAAGGAGCTTTTTACTTTAACTGACTTTAAAAGTAACATATGCTCACTATTAAAAACAAACAAAAACTGAAAATGCAAAAGGTATAAAGAAGAAAATGGAAAATCATCCATCATTAAAGTGCACATATAATTTACCCTCCGCAGCAGGAAGCTTTCCAAAGGGAAAGGACGAAGGACTATGACGGAAAATTGGGATGTATAACCTATACATCCTATAACCTAGATATCTTCGAATACATCATGGGTGTTTTTCTATGCTTATGCATACAGAAATATATACTGCGTGTTTGGTAAAGCAGAGGGCCAATGAAAATGAGGGAAACCTTTCATGAGTTGGATTGACACAAAAGTCCCAACAATGGACTCAAACATACCAATCATCATGAAGACGGTACAGGACCAGCCAATGTTTCATTCTGTTGTACATAAGGCCACTGAAGTCGGAGTCAACTCACCAAAGACAACTAACAACTAACAACAAAACAAGAGACCACGCTTAATGTAATTTTTTTCCTTCATTTACCAATTTTCTCAGACATCTTTTATATTGCTAAATATAGGTCTATTGTGTCATTTTTCAAGGAACACGATATGAATGGTCATATGGGTTTTTTGGGGGGCCTATTAAACAATGTCACAATAAGCATTCTTCAACTGTAGTACATTTTTGTCTGACTAATTTCTAGAATAAATTCCTATAAACAGCATTGCTAGGTCAAAGTAAATAGAGTTTACATCTGGTGCATACTGCCAACTGCTCAGGTGGCCACTTTGTAATCTCATTCCTAGAAAAGTACATTCTGGCTTATATAGTTCTACCTTGATACCTTTAGAGAGACAATTTGGACCCAAACTGAATTTTGAATTATTTAAAATTCCATAGAATTAGTTTTCCTTCTCCCAAGTTGACGCCCTAATTGTGACACTGTACCTCAATTTTAACTTGAAATGTTTGATAAGTTTCTATTTCTGTCATTTAGGGGAGCAGAAAGGAGTCCTGGTGGGGCAATGGTTAAGCGCTTTAACGGTTAACCATTAAAGGTCGGCAGTTGGAACACACCAGTGGCTCCACGGAAGAAAAGGCCTGGCGATCCGCTCCTACAAAGATTTCAGCCTAGCAAGAGTTATGTGGCAGTTCTACTCTGTCCTATAGGGCCCCTATGAGTCGGAATCAACCTGATGGCATACAACAACAACAACAGATCATTAAGAGCACAGGCCTCACTACCCAAATAGGACTGTTATCTTTCAAGGTCTCTAGAGTGACTTGGCCTCCATCTGAAAGATCGAAGGTTTGGTTCTGACTTAATCTCATTTTTTATTCTGTGCAACAAGACAGATGGAGGTCATCTGTTTAAAGTTGTTGAATCTAATATGTTGAAAATAGCTGAATAATTGGCAAAGCCCCGTCCATGGTTATAGATACACCACTCTCTGCAGCAGAAAGTGATGTGGCAAAGTCAGGGGATACATGAGAAAATTCTGGGTGAGCGTCAGCTCACCCCAGTATATAAACTGTTCAACCATCTATACCCACTTCCACTACACAGGTTCCAGATTCCTAGAGTATTTCTTAGTCTCCCTCGAAAAATGCATTGTGAAATCCCATATATCCAAGCGCCAGGCTTCTAAGAAGATGAAACATTTGAAATAGCTGTCATAGACCCATGCAATGAGCTTCTTGGGGAAACAAAGTCACCCGAAGACCATCATCTGGTCAACTGTGAAATGCAAAGAACAAACTCGTTCTTTTCTCTGCTTTCTCCTTTTTCATAACAGCAATCTGGGGCCATTTGGTGAAAGGTAAACCTGATTAGAAGCAGCCTTCCTGATACTTGGATTTTGGACTTCGGGCCTCCAGAACTGTGAGAGAATAAATTTTTGTTTTTTAAGCCATCAAGTTTGCCTTATTGGTGTAAGGGTAAACCTCCAACAACCTTGACAGATGCAGAGAATGTCAGAAATGGAAGAGTGCTCCAAGGTCCTCTACTCCAAGCCCTTCATTGTACAAGAGAGGAGATAAGAGTAAAGAAAGGTGAGAGGAACTGCCAAAGGTCATACTGGAAGCTGCTAGTGACTTAGAACCTGAATCCTCACCACCAGCAGGCATTTCTGCTCTCTGAGAGCAACACTGTCCAGGTGAGGTTCAGTGGGAGGCAGTGCTGTATGGTGCTTGGACCTCCAGCAGACTTGGGTGTGGGCCCAGCTCTGTGGCCCTGGGCCCCTTACTCAACTGCTCTAAGCCCAAGTTTCCTTATCCATGGAAAGGGTACAGTCATAACTAGCAATAGCTACCTATTATTAAAATTGAGGCCCCTAGGTATTGAAAACTGTTTGTGCTTGACTGCCAATAGAAAGGTTGGTGGTTCAAACCTACCCAGAGGTACCACAAAAGAAAAAGCCTGGTGATCTGCTTCCATTAAGGATTACAGCCAAGAAACCTCTGTGGAACAGTTCTACTCTGTAATACAGAGGGTTCCCAAGAGTCAGAATCAACTCAAAGGCAACTAACAACATTATTAAAATTGATGCTGCCAAAACTCGGAAAAAAACATTAATGCCTAATAGACTACAGTAGCAAATGCTGTTTTGTTCCATTGACTCTCTTAGAGATGAAAAATCCTCTTCCACTGTAGAGGTGATAAAGTCAGAAGAAAAACATCAGGTCAATATATGTTTGTAACTCATTCTAAACACCTGGTTATTCATGACTATACTGGCCAGAACTCAGCAGCACTAAAATTAATTAGAATCACAAGGCTTCCAATCTTGCCAGGAGACAATGACATACATTTTAAAAGAAATCATTGTTTGCTTTACTTGAACATTAATAATCACTGGAGTTAAGCTCTAAAACAGTACTTCTCAAACTATCTGTCATGAGGAACCAGTTTTTCCTTTTTCTTTTTAATCTTCCAATCCACTGCAGACTGATACTTTTAAAAAATGCATTATGAAATGAATTAGTAGAAAAGCAAAACAAGAACAACATTGACCAAAACAAACAAACAAACAAACAAACAAACAAAAAACCTACGTTTTTTATAAGGATCACACTGTCGAATCGATGAAAACATTTCCAAATGCTTAGGCTCAGTTTCTGTACTTATCACATCTTGGATCAGTAATAGTTTGGACTAGCACCAGTCAGCAGACCACACTTGAAAATAGTTATTACTGTCAGCTCTTTAAGGCCTTCCAGTGTACTAGACACAAGCTGCATGCTCCAAGTATCCATTCACTTACTCCTCACAACAGCCAGGGGGGAGGCAGGAATTGTCATCACTCACCTCTTACACATATGGAAAGTGGGGTTCAGAAAGGTTGGGTCATTTGCCCAAGATCACACAGCAAAGGAAGTGGCAGAGCTGGGAGTCAAACCTGGGCCTATGTATCTGAAGTCTGTGCTCTACACTCTATATTGTCTCCCTAATCCAAACCCATTGCCATCGAATTGATTCCGACACATAGCAAGCCTACAGGACACAGTGGAACTGCCCCATATCCAAGGCTGTAATTTTTATGAAGCAGACTGCCACATCTTTCTCCACAGAGTGGCTGGGGGGTTTGAACCACTGACCTTTCAGTTAATAATCAAGTGCTTAACAGAGCAATGGTTAAGCACTTGGCTGCTAGCCGCAAGGTTGGTGGTTTGAATCCACCAGCTGTTCCATGGAAGAAAAGACCTCGTGATCTGTTCCCATAAAGATTTCAGCCTAGGAGATTCTATGGGGCAGTCCTACGCTGTCCTACAGGGTCACTAAAATCAGCTTCAACTCGACGGCACACAACAACAGCAACAGCAACAAAGTACACGAAGAGAATCCACATAATTAGTTTTAAATTTCCTGTTTAACTCAGGGTATATCATCATACCATTATCCAGTTTATAGGCAACTAAGCCCTTGGGTTTTCTTCTGCCTCCTTCTTGTTTCCTGGTCTTCTGAGCATTTAATTTTCTATTAGGAACCATGAAAGGTGATAAAACTCACATCAGTTAAGATGTTTGGAAATAACTTAGGTAAATAACTTAGGTAAAAAGGAGAAGACAGCCACTAGAATTAGACCTTAAAATTTTTGTGAAATCTTAAATTTTTTTATTCCATGCTTCTCCCCATAATCACTGAGGGATGAGGTTGGCTGGATTGATTCCCAATAAAACTTACCTTGTCCAACAGCTGAATGCATTTTTTCCATGTCGAATTTAATTTTTGATCTTCCTGGAGTGCTTAGCATCTTTTCCCACACTGTAGTTACTTCTTTAAGACAAGGAGTGATTTCTTCATAATCAAGCTTCAGACGCTTGTTCAGCAAATCATTTTCAGAGGCTGGAAACAGAACATTTAGGCGCTAGTTACTAAACACTATGTGTCTTTAACTACCTGACATCGCTGCCTAACTTATCTTTACTGAGACGTCCAGCAGTTACAGCCAGCTAATGTCCAAATTAAAATCACTGTTCCCACCTCACCCTATTTGGTCCCCCAATTTTTCTTATCTTGGAAAATATGAAAAACTTAGAAGTCATCCTTGATTTCTCCTATTCCTCCACCCCCAATATGTCCTGTTGGCTCTACTGCTAAAATATATCCCATATCGGCTCAACTCTTTCCATCTCCTATGCTACCCATTTAAGCCATAAACATCTCAAGAGCAGGAGCTATATGTTAAAATTCCTGATGCCTGGCATGGTCAGAGCACAAAATTTCTTCATATAAACAAGGAGAGGCTCTCTGAGGGTAAGTTCTTTTTATTTACAGTCACAGGTAACTTCTACCCATCGGTTCTATTTCTGCTTCCTAGAGTTAACAGAATAAATCTACTCTTTTCATACGATATCTCCTCAAACATAGAAAGATAGCTATTGTTTCCCACCAGCTCTTACTCACCCTAAGGCTGCATTAAGAAGAATTCTACCTAAATTACCAAACAGGAAAAAAATCAGTAAAGGAAAATTTTAATTGACAAGTCTAAGAAAGATTAAACCTACAACATCACTCCCACTTCACAACCACTAAATCCTACTTAGGATCGCTCTAATAGGGATCACAACAGAGAGTCCCAGAAAGAGCAAGAGAAAAACGTAAAACAGAATTCAAATTCACGAAAAAAAGATCAGACTTACTGGTCTGACAGAGACTGGAGGAACCCTCAAGACTATGGCCCCCGGACACCCTGCTAACCTAGAACTGAAACCATTCCCGAAGCCCACTTTTCAGACAAAGATTAGATAGGCCTATAAAACAAAAAATAACACATGTGAGGAACGTGCTTCTTAGCTCAATCAAATATTCAAGACCAAATGGGCAACTCCTGTCCAAAAGCAAGATGAGAAGGCAGGAAGGGACAGGAACTGGATGAATGGACACAAGGAACCCGGGGTAGAAAGGGGCAGTGCGCTATCACATTGTGGGAATTGTAACCAATGTCACAAAACAATATGCGTATAAATTTGAGTGAGAAATTAACTTGAGCTGTAAACTTTCACCTAAAGCACAACAAAATTAAAAATATATAAATAAATCCTACTTGGGCAGAGCGGCCATATTGTCAGTCCTCAAATCCAATACACATCACAATTCAGATATGAACTGTGTATTTATTAGGCAAACAGATATGGTACATAGCTACTTATAAGCTAATATACAGACTTTTGCAGAGCTGATAAACTGGTCTTCTTTATCCTAACAATAAAACAAATAAATACTTGGTACATGTGTGTCATAAGCGCTTTATGCTTAGTAACATTTACTCCTAACAACATTTGAGGCAGTGTTTCTGGATGAGAAGACTGAGGAACTGGGAGGCCACGTAGCTTCACCAAGGACCCAGGGAAGAGATAGCAGAGACGGGACTGGAATCCAGGCATCCACTGCAGAGTGGGAGCCCTTCTCCACCACACTGCAGTGCATGGTGTTGTTAACCAAACGCTTTTTTTCAGGGACGAGGCATGCATGAGGTTCAGTGGTAGAATTCTCACCTTCCATACGGGAGACCCAGGTTTGATTCTCGGCCAATACACCTCAAGTGCAGCCACCACCCCTCTGTTACTGGAGGCTTGAGTGTTGCTATGATGCTGAACGGGTTTCAGCAGAACTTCCAGACTAAGATGAACTAGGAAGAAAGGCCTGGAGATCTACTTCTGAAAATCAGCCAGTGAAAACCCTATGGATCACAGCTATCTGATCTGCAACTGACCAGCGGGATGGCGCAGGACCAGGCAGCCTTTCATTCTGTTGTACACAGGGTCGCCATGAGTCGGGGGCCCAATCAACTGTAAATAACAACAACAAAAGGTATGTATCAATTAACCTGCTGCCATCGAGTCGATTTCGACTCATAGTGATCTGACAGGACAGAGTAAAACTGCCCCATAGGGTTTCCAAGAAGTGGCTGGTAGATTCAAACTGTCAGCCTTTTGGTTAGCAGCCGAATGCTTAACCACTACGCCACCAGAGCCCCATGGCTCAACCAAAGGCCTTAAATGTTTGATAAAATCCAATGAAGCTACTTTTACCTATAGTTTTCTTCGTGTGAAGGTTTTTCAATACAAACTTGATCTCTTTAACAGATAAGGGCTATTCAGATTTTTTTCCTCTCATTTCAGTTTTGATAAGTTGTGTCTTTCAAGAAGTTTGCCCATTTCACATGCCTGCAACAAGCATCAGGTCTCCAAGACAAGACATTTAGATACAGGACCACACTATTTAAAATATTAAATAACAGTCCACAAACCCCTGTTGTTTGTGGGGCTAGGGGAAAGCCAGGACTAAATAAGATCAAATGTAATTTTGCAAAAGACTCATTTGAAACATTACCATTTAACTCATTGCCATCGAGTTGATTCTGACTCAAAGTGACCCTATAGGACAGAGGAGAACTGCCCCATAGCATTTCCGAGGCTGTAGTCTTTACGGAAGCAGACTGCCACATCTTCCTCCCATGGAGCAGCGTGGTTAAGTGCTCAGCTGCTAACCAAAAGGTCGGTGGTTCAAACCCACTGGCCACTCCGTGACAGAAAGATGTTGTGGTTTGCTTCCATAAAGCCTTGGAAACTCATATGCATTTATATGGGGCAGTTCTACTCTGTCCTATAAGGCTGCTATGAGTTGGAACTGACTCAATGGCAATGGGCATTACCATTTAACATGGATGTATAAACTAACTTGGATTTTGTGACTAAGGCTCAGGTCTGATTTATGCCCACTATTTGAGTGGGCTGCCGCTGCCCTATCCTTAATTCTGCTCCATTAGCAACTGCTTTCACAGACGAGATTCTCTTGCCAACTGCCACCGTCTCTTGAATACTTAGAAAGGCTAAGAGGCTGGTAAGCTCAGCAAGTAATGATCCCAAACTCGTAGATGCTTTAGAAAAACTGTACTCAATATTTAATTGTTTTTATAGTAAACACAATTTGTTTAATTAGGAAAAAAACTTTGAAAGACCAGACTTAATTGTTTGAGACTGGAGGAACCCCAGAAAGCATGGCCCCCGGATTCTCTGTCAACAAGAACTAAAACAATTCCCAAGGCCAAGTCTTCAGACAAAGATTGGACTGGACTATGGGACATAAAATGATACTCATGAAGAGTGTGTTTCTTAGGTCAAGTAGATACATGGAGCTAAATGGGCAGCTTCTGTCCAGAGGTGAGATGAGAAGGCAGAGAAGGTCAAGAGCTGGTTGAATGCACACGGGAAATCAGGGGTGGAAAGGAGGAATGTGCTGTCACAATATAGGGAGAGCAATTAGGGTCACATAACAATGTATGTATAAATTTTTGTATGAGAGACTAACCTGAATTGTAAACTTTCACTTAAACTACAACAATAAAAAAAAAAAAAGAAAAAAAACTTTGAAATTAAAATGCCTGCAAGTACAATTCAAAATTTAATGTGCTATCACATCACCGTGCAGATGTAATATCTGTAACCTCTTAATCTTAGTTGAGCATGAAATGCTGAGTTATATGAACCAGTTCAAGCAATGGCATGTTGACCAAAAACCACAGTTACATTATATTAGATCATCCTCTGCTGTCCTACATTAAGTTGCTCTATCTTCACTTAATAACAGGGGGGAAGTAGCTTTGCAGAGGGGTATAGAGGAAGGACTGTTGGCTTGGGAGGGAGGTGGTACATTTTAGTCCCAATGCAACTGAAAATTAGCTGGTTAACTTTGGGGAAATCATGACTTCTGCTTCCAACCATCTACAGTGGAGTGGGGTAGATTTAGATAATGTGGTTTGATTCTTTCCAGGATGCAATGCTTCCAGAATAATAATAAATAGGCATTCCTTATATTCAAAAGCCAGGAAATTGGCTTAACCATAGGAACCACCTCCCCTTTCATGTTCCTCTAATTTCTTTCCCAAAAAGGTACAAGTCAGCTTGAAGGCTCCATAAATTTCAAGAGCCACACCCAGTTGCAATGTAATCTTCCTTTAAGAATTAAAAAAAAAAAAAAAGCAACAGAATGACTGTCTCTCTAGTACATAGAAAACTCCCTGGTTAGTTCTTGTCAAATCTTGTTTCTGTATTTAATGAGAAAGTTCCACACCTACATCCAAACAAAACTGCCTAAATATTTTTAGGCAATTCATGATTAGGCTCTTATTGTTGATTATTTTTCTCAGGTAATCCAAGTACTGTATACCCTGATACAATGAACTGATGCTTCATATATTCAGCAAGTTTGTTCTGCTTCCACCACAAAGATAAGCATACATTGACCTTTATGGAACTATGAAGAGAAATGAATTCCAAAAGGAAAATAAAAGACTACACAGAATTTAATACTGCCAGTAAGCCAGATGAAATGAAAAAGCAGTAGAAAGACGCTAGCAAGGGCCAGTGAACTTAATGCAACTTAATGCAACACCAGGTAACCTTAGGAAACATTTTTGTTCACTCTAGTCTGTCCAGCCATCATTTACACTGCAGTATGTGCTTTGCTTTGTAGCATACTGACATCACCTAATCAATTACAGTCACGATTCCTTCCAACATTCCTAGAAGCTGGCCAGAGGCATTCCAATTTTACAGCTACACCCTGATTTTACACGGCTGTCATTTGCAAAAAGATTGGCTAGGATAAGCATTAAGGTTTGTGACCTACATGATGAACATAAATGCCTTTTTACTTTTCAACAAAAATCCCAACACATACATGAATGTAAGTGCTGTGTCCCAAAACTGTCACTTAGCTGATGACATGCTCACTGATGCCATCACCATCAAACTCCTTTTAGACTCTGAATTTGACTTACTTTTTGGCACGCACCAGAAGATGGTAGAAGAAGAGTGGGAATAAAACTCCTCTCACTGTGACATCACCTTGCAGAGTATCCCCACATTCATAAGCAGCCTGTTCCAACTGTTGGACTACTTTCATATCAGAAGGGTCTTATTACTTTATGTTTCACGTCTTATTATTGGTCAAAAAACAGAGACTCATTTTGACTGTGAACTTTACTCATCAAATTTGGTGTCTTAAGGAAGTTTATCGTTTTATTTTCAATTCATTATTTCATTTTTGTTAATGACAAACATCAAGATCATTATCAAAAGATGAACATTTGCAACCATGGAGGGTGTTCAATTAAACACCCTAATTTCAAAATGGTCTGGGCAATGGCACCATGAGTGAACTACCTGCATAGTTTCCTTTGAAAGAGTAAGTTCAAACCTCCCCAACAAAAATCCTCATTGTTTCATATCCAGGCAGCTCTCTGCACTCCAATGCCAATGCGCTTTCCCATTACATCACACAGGGCACATAAGCTAAGTTTCTTAGCTATTCTGAAAATAGTATTTATTTATCAGCTCAAGTGACAGTACGGAAACAGGAAATTAACAAAGTCTAAAGTTTGAAAATTCATGTCTTGTTTTGATACTCTCAGTAACAGAACAGGCAGAGTTCAGCCAATGCTCAAGTTTATCCCCCTTTTGCCAGGTTAGCGACTCGCTAAAAATGTACACAGCAAGGTGTATCAACTTTAATGATTTAGGCAGGATCGGCTCACACCTAACACTCAGGTGTAGACTATGGCTGAGGACAAAGTAGGAAGAGAGAGAGAACAGTTTTCAGAGGGTTAGAGTTTAAATTTGAAGGTTGTATCTTAGAACTTCCAGACACTATGCCAATAATGACCATATGGGAATAATCAATATAGTTGTGTGACTATCATTACATCTCCAGAAAATAGTTAATTTACTTTTGAAAAAGTAAACAGGTTTACAGAAAAAGTAAAACATATATGTACATATATGTGCATGTAGTAGGCCATGTTGCCCTTTTTTAAGATACCATGCTTATGTCTGATTTGATTCACTTCACAGCAAAGACAAATTAAGATCGTCAGGCATGTTCAGTATCAAAAATGGCAAACCAACCTTGTAGCTTCTGATTCTCCTTCTCCATTCTGAGGAGCAGTATCTGTTGTAGAATAGCCTTCTGCCATAGCTCTCGAAGCTCGCGAGATGTCCTTTTCTTTTCCTCTGGTACAGGGCCAGCGGACCCATCTTCACAAACTGGTTCTAAAGGAGACCGTGGGGGGAGTTCTCCCAGATCTGGGTAATCTGGACAGGGAAAACAACATTTCAGAATGTCATTTTTTCAATCAAGATTTATACTCAAACATGGTGCCAAATTAGCAAACTCTGCTCGTTTAGGTATCATGATACCAACAACTTTAAAAAATTTTTTAATACATAGGAATCAATTATGTTTGAGCCACAAACACGAAACTTACATCAGATAGTAAGCACAAGTTACGGTATCTCAGAAAATATTCAAAGATACCTACCGTTTAAGATGTAATGTTTTTATCTTTAACTCAGTTAAAAACCCTATTGCAGATTTGTTATCAGGAGGGACCAGTCCCTAGAGAAGGACATCATGCTTGGTAACACAGAGGGTCAGTGAAAAAGAGGAAGACCCTCACTGAGATGGACTCACACAGGGGCTGCGACGATGGGCTCAAACATAGCAAGGATTGTGAGGATGGCGCAGACTGAGCAGTGTTTTGTTCTGTTGTACGTAGGGTCGCTATGAATCAGAATCAACTCGACAGCATCTAACAATGACAACAACAATAGCAAATATTCATATATATAAGCGTTTGGCTGCTAACCAAAAGGTTGGCAGTTCGAACCCACCAGCTGCTCCTTGGAAACCCTTATGGGGCAGTTTTACTCTGTCCTATAGGGTTGCTGTGAGTCGGAATTGACTGGATGGCAATGGGTAGGGATCAGTCTCTTCGAAGGGCTTTGTATTTAATAACTTATTTAACACTCACAACCATCTTATGACGTGGGTACTGTAACTATTCACAGTTTAAGTAAAAACAAACTGAGACAAAGGGAGCTTAAGTAACTTGCCCAATGTCACACAGCTAGAAAGTAGTAGAGCCGAGACTAGAACCCACGTGGTCTGGCTTTCATGTGCATTCTTAACCACTGAGTTATATGGCTTGTTGTTGTTAGCTGCTGTCAAGTCAGGCCCCAACTCATGCAATCCCATGCACAAAAGAACTAAATACCATCCAGTCTTGTGCCATGCCCATGACTGGTTATGGATTGGACCATTGTGATCCAACGGTTTTCACTGGCTGATTTTGGAAGTAGATCACCAGGCCTTTCTTCCTAGTCTGTCTTGGTCTGGAAGATTTGCTGATACCTGTTGGCATCACAGCAACATGCAAACCTCCACCAATAGACAAGTGGTTGCTGCTCATGAGGTGCACTGGCCAGGAATCAATCCCGGGTCTCCTGCAATGAAGGTGAGATTTCTACTGCTGAGTTATATGGTTAGATATTTTGAAAGATGATGAAAATATATTCAATAGCCAGTAGTAACAGTGACCATTAACCAGGGCTTTGAACTGGTTCATTCCAGTTCAAACCCCTGCTGAGAATTTGTATTTCTAAGACGTTCTCTATGAAAATTTGCATTTCCACCCCAGATACACTGAATTAGAATCTACAGTTTAACAAAATACCCAGGTGATTCTTTTGTGTAACTTCCTGGGAACTTGTCAGAAATGTGAATTCTCAGCAGGGTTTCAAACCTGAGGAACTGGTTCAAAGCCCTGCCATTAACTACTCTCTATCACGTGCTGGGCATTGTGCCAGGTATTTTATATAGACAGACTCATTTAATTCTTAGGACAACCCCAGAAAGCAAGCATCAGCTGTCTATTGAGGAAACTGGGGCTCAGAGAGGTCAGGTAACTTGCTCAGGGTCGTAGAGTAAGTTGGTGAGGTGGAATTGCAACCTATCTCTGCCTGACTTGGAAGGTCATTCGCTTTCTGGATACTACTGCAATTCAAATGCTTCCTATTTCATCAACTTTTAAAATTCTATTTACTAGTTTAAATCTCCTTACATTTCATGATATATGTACCTTTTTCAACTGCAGAAAGTATGTTACTGGTATACAGCACTGCTGTAACTCACAAATATTTTTCAGATGCACACAGAGAACATCCCACCTGCTGACCATGCAACTAGCTATGAAGAGCAGCAGAGGTTCCTGTGCAAACAGACATCATATGTATGACACGTGCATCCTTGAGAACGTGTGTCTAAAGAGAACCTTTGTGAATAAAATCCTCATCTTAATGTATGCACCCTTACTGTATGTACACTTCACAGGCAATTTGAGCCTCATAACCACCCGTAATACAATTCAGTTTTTATACAGAATGTTTTCTAACCATGCTCAACGATCTCTTCAGTTGATAGCTCCAATTCAGTTCCATGTTATGATTAATTTGCATACCACTCATCAGCATTGATTGCTCACTCTCTAAAGCTGGGTTTGACTCCCTGCTATGAAATCTAGGAAACCAAACACAAACTACAAAACAATTTCCTAAAATAACTTGTCCATCTTAACGTCTAAGATTATTGAATTAAAACTTTTTATAAGCAATTATGTAAGAATGCTTTGAGATCTCTGTAAGCATTTAAATGCTTATCATCATATCTCTTGTGTATACTTACTTCTTATGAACCTACTAAAGAAATGAATACATTAAAATTCTACTTCTTTTGGGGAGAAGTAAGAAATAAGTAGGCAGTTTACGCACATTTTAGGAGAATGCTTACATATAATGTTAAGTAAAAAATCATGAATCAAATGTCTATATAATAAGATCAATTTTATAAATATTATAAGAGGCAGTATAATATAGTGAGTAATAGGGCAATCTATGAAGCCAAGCTGCCTAGACTATAAATCAAGATTCTGTCATTCACTGATTTTGTGATCATCAGCCAAGTTGCTTAATCTCTCTCTGCCTCAGTTTCCCAATTTGTCAAGTGGAAATAACAGTACATCCCTCATAGTGGTGTTAAAAGAATTTAGTTAATATATAATATATATGACTAAAAAAAAAAAAACCTAGAACAAGGCCTTTCACACGGTAAGAACACAATATTAGTTCTTAATGTCTGCTATTATATATTCACAAAGGGGCACTGAAAAAAATACTAGGAAGGAAATACATCAACATTTTAGCCACTCAACTGTAAGCTCTAAGAAGGTAAGAACCTTGCCACACTGTCAACCAGGGTTTCCCCAGCACTAAGCACGTTTCCTGGCCCCAGCAGATGCTTGATAAATAATTGTTGAATAAAAGAATAGGTAAACAGGTTCCAGAGGTGCTATTGTTCTTAATATTTCCTATATTTTCTAAATTCTAGACTATGAACATTCCTGTAATTAAAAAAAAATTATTAAAGATAAATAATACAAATCTATTCTGAAAAATGTTCTCTGTTAAGGTCGGCAAATACACCTAATAGTTTACAGCAGGGGTTTCTCAACCTCAACACTATTGACATTTTGGGTAGCATACTTCTTCATTGTGGGGGGCTTCCCTGTGCACTGCAGGATGTTCAGCAACATCTCTGATCTCTACCCACTAGATAGAGTAGCATGTGCCAACCCTAGCCATGACAATCAAAAATGACTCCATTGCTAAATGTCTCATGGGTGAGTGCAGGGAGGGGGAATCATCACCTGTTGAGGACCACCGAGTCAGAGTAAAAAAACTTACCACTTGTTTCTCTCTTCAGCCCTCAAACCTGTTGCTGTCTAGTCAATTCTATACAGTAGAACTGCTCCTTAGGGTTTTCTTCGCTGTAATCAATCTTTTTTTTTAATTGTGCTTTAGATGAAGGTTTACAGAGCAAATTAGTTTCTCATTAAACAATATACATATTGCTTTAATTGGCTGTCATCTTTACAGAAGCAGATTGCCAGGCCTTTCCTCTATGGCACCACTGGGTAGGTTTGAACCGCCAACTTATAGGTTAGTGGGCGAGCGCAAACCGTGTGCATCACCCAGAGACCTTTCCTAAACCCTGGAAAGGAGTAAAAATATAACTCCTTTGCCCACATTTATTTTGTGCAGTAACAATTACTGATTTTACAGTTTTCAATTAACAAAAAATTTATAAAAAATACTTTTGTCCATATTAAGAGTAGCCTAGTTGCACAGTAGTTTACAAAAGGGGGCTAGTTAAAATATTTGTTTTGTATTTTGCTAGCTGGGTCAGTCCAAGGAAGTTATTTTCTAACCAATACAAAAAGATCCAGATTCAGGACAAGTCTACAGTTTTGTAATCAGTCCTCTTTCATGTGTGTGCATATGTAAATGTTGTGGGGGCTGGGGGGCAGTTTTCTGCGGGGTTATTGACACATACAGGGGGTTGGGTGGAGTGGCAGGGCGAGGGTGAGAAGATGAAAATATCGGACAACTGTTAGTTGACGACCTTGCTCTAATAATAAGTATGTGCGTTATTTTAACTTGGATAATTCCCAAGCCAATCACACCAGCGTTTATTGAGACTCCCATACACACCCAGCAACGTGCTAGGCACTCCAAGAAGGGCTACTCTGATGTTCCTATTATTCTCCAGAACAGTCCTAGGGCTCTGGCTTCTTTCCTCGACTTGTACTCCTGCCGAGAGACTGTGTCACAAAGGCCAATGCTGAAAAGTATGAATCAGTACAGCAGAGACTGAGCCGGGGTTGGGGGCCACTCCACCCCCCCAGGCCAGTGGTGACAATGCCTCTTTGTAAACACATGCAGCTTTTGGGTTCCAGTCCCTCAGTGCAAAATATGAGAGATGATATTTACCTCCGAGTGCACCAAACGGTGAGACTACAGGCACTGGCAGACATAAAGTCTGCAAAGCCATAAAACCAAAGGGTTCTGATAGCATGTTAGTCTAGGATTAGATTTTATTATTCTGACATATCCTAGAATGACAGGATGTAGAACGCTTAAATTTAATTATGTAGACCTTCAGAAACAACAACCTGCAACGGGCTAATTGGATTTTAAAACCAGTCATAATGCAGGGGCCCTAAGAGACAATTGCCTCCATTTAAATCACTACTGTGAAATTCCCAATCGAGTCGTAAATATGATCTATGCTGCGGTGTCAGTATTTCAGAGGCCAGATTATTCTCCATCAACTCTGTACTGCTGCGTTCTTCTTTCTCCCTGTACATTTACTTATATGCAGGGAAGAGTCTGATGTTGCATCACTGGTGTGAAGAGAATCAATGCTGCAACAGAGCAGGAGAAAAGGAACATGAATCTGGCCCCCTACTTGTCCAGTATCTGTCTCCATAAAGTGCTGACTACGGGCCTCCTTTTTTGTACTTTCACAAAACATTGGCATTAAATTTTCAAGTGCAGTTCTCCTCCTTTTATAGACCTGACATTAAATCACACATTAAGTGCCCTGTAAGAAAGAGGAGCTCCATGAATAAAATGACAGACTCTTATTCTCCAATATGCTGGCTTTTTCTGTTACCCTACAATACAGCATTTTACAGTTCTCTCCATCCCTCCTAAAAATTCTGAACTCCCATCCTAAAAGAAAAATACATCTTTTAAATTCCAGTTCTTCTGAAACTTCTTATTTAACAAGTTGAAGATTTTGAAAACAAGAATTGAAATTGAACATTAAATCTCTGGAGAAGAGTTAACAACAGGGATTAACATCTGCAGTATTTGTTGTGACTAACAGCTGAAGATTTCTTAAAATAACTCAAATGACTACATAAGATTTAAGAGAGAAAAAGACAGCCCTTTATGAATGCTGTCAAAATGTTTGTTAAGTATGACCAGCTTTACTTGGTGGTGCAAAAAGTTGGCAGTTTGAACTCACCAAGGAGCTTCGTGGGAGAAAAGAGCTGGCGATCCACTTCTGTAAAGATTACAACCAAGAAAAGCCTATGGGTCATTTCTACTCTGTCCCTTGGTGTCGTTTTGAGTGGAAAATCGATTGGGCAGAACACAATAACAACTGTCCACCTCAGAAGAAAGGCCTGGAGATCTACTTATGAAAAATCAGCCATTGAAAACCCTATGGAGCACAGTTCTACTCTGACACACCTGGGGTCACTATGAGTCAGAATCTACTCTAGGGCAACAGGTTGGTTAGAAAGAGTCCTCTGCTCTCAACTACTTTTCCTTTCTCTATAACTGACTCATCCAATTCTCCAGAAGCCTGTGAAAGAAAATGAAGTATTACTGATAGATGTTGACAAATGTAGGGAAAACCAGCTTTAATTGTTTACTGGAATTATGAGTAATATGGCTACTAACTCACCCAGTGGTGATGTGAAAGGAAAGCCTGGCAATCTGTTTCCCATAAAGATTACAGCCAAGAAAACCCTATGGAGCAGTTCTACTCTCTCACATAGGGTCACTATGAGTCGGAATCAACTCAACGGCACCCAACAATAATCACAACAGAATAGAGTATAATTGCCAGGAGGGCAGAGATTTCTGTGTCCTATGCCCAGAGTATAGGACATTCCCTGAGAAATATCAGGTGCACAATGAATATTCACTGAACAAATGAATTCATCTAAATCTTAAAATCTAAATTCAAATCTCAATCTTACTCAGACTTCTTTGGATGTTTTA
Organism: Trichechus manatus latirostris; assembly: GCF_000243295.1. Lineage (NCBI taxonomy): Eukaryota > Metazoa > Chordata > Mammalia > Sirenia > Trichechidae > Trichechus > Trichechus manatus. The sequence continues at coordinate 6,795,777 of NW_004444062.1, forward strand.
GGGAAAGCAATCAAAAGAAAACCTTGTTATTTCCTACAGTGGTATAATACGACATTCTAGGTATAGGAAAACATTTTTAAAAATAACCTTCATAGGTAAAAATAAAATATTTTTAAGTTCTTGCCACATGCATGGCAGGCTGCTAGGGATTCAGATATAAGTAATACATAGTTCCCTTAAGTTTCAACAAAGTGACACAAGTACACAATTACTATAATAAAGGAAATACAAAGGAAGTGTTCTAGAAGCTCAGAAAAGACAGACCATTCAGTCATCAACCAAAATGGGCCTTTGGTTCATTCACTGATAGTCACCTGTACACCTACTTTATTCTGCCACCCCTCCCACTTGGCAAGTGCCACTGCCCACTCTTGCACCCCTGGACTAATGACAGACCGTGGGCAACACCTGCCCAACCTGCCCTCAGCTGCCCCCCAAGACCAGCAAACAGACCCGCACTCACACATCCAGCTGCTACCCCACCCACCCGGAGACAGGTGCTGAGCATTCCAGTACAGCCAGAGTAGCACCCCCTTTCCACCTGCCCAGATACATCAAAATGAAACAAAACAAAAAATCAAGACGCAGCCAACAAACATACAATTAATAAATAAATATAATAATACCTTGATGCCATGAAGACAATGGACAATATTAAATTACCTAAAGAAGCAGGACAAGATGGCTCCAGCAAGTAACCAAAATAAAGAACCAGAAAACCTCTCTGAGGAAGAAATGGTAATGGTACTATCGGATAAGGAATTCAAAAGACTTATACATGGGGTCTTCCAAGAGATCAAGGAAAATACAGACAAAACACTACAAGAATTCAGGAAAACAATACAAGAACAAAAATGACAAAATAAATAGACAATTAGAAATCATATAAAAACAAGAACAAGAAATTCAAAAGATTAACAATAAAGTTTCATAAATACACAACATAATGGAAGGATACAGAGAAGAATCAAGTCAATGGAAGACAGAATCAGTGAAACAGAGGACAAATCCCTTAACACTAATTAGTCTGAGAAATAATCAGGCAAAAGAATGAAGAAAAATGAAGAAAACCCAAGAGTTATGTGGGACGCTATCAAGAGGAATAATTTACACATTAACAGAATTCTAAGACAGGAGGAGACTTTTAATAAAAAGCACAGAGAAAAGTTTTGAAGATTTGTTGGCAGAAAATTTCCTTAATACCATGAAAGACAAGAAGATATCCATCCAAGAAGCACAACAAACCCCAATAAGGATAGATCCCAAAAGAAAATCACCAAGACATATCATAATCAAACGTTCCAAAACCCAAGGCAAAGAAAGAATTTTGAGAGGAGCTAAGGAAACACAGAAGGCCGCCGACAAAGGAGAACCAATAAGACTAAGCTCTGATTTCTCGACAGAAACCATGCAGGCAAGAAGGCAATGGGATGACATTCGTAAAACCCTGAAAGAAAACAACCGCCCACCAAGAATTATATATTCAGCAACATCCAGACAATTTTAATTGTTTAAAAGACAATTCTTTTAAACAGAAACTAAGGGAATGTGTAAAAACCAGACCAACACTAGTAGTGTCTGGGGTCTTAAAAGCCTGTGAGCGGCCATCTAAGATACTCCAATGGTCTCATCCCTTCGGGAGCAACGGAGAATGAAGAGAACAGGATACAAGGAAAAGATTAGTCTGAAGGACTAATTGTCCACAGCTACCAAGGCCTCCACTGGAC
>NW_004444062.1:6797925-6830760 GCF_000243295.1 Trichechus manatus latirostris
TGACATGTTGTGGGGTTGTTAACTAATGTCATAAAACAATATGTGTACTACTGTTTCATGAGAAACTATTTGTTCTGTAAGCCTTCACCTGAAATACAATTAAAAAAAAAAAAAAAAAACAGACCAACCCTACAGAAAATAATAAAGGGAATCCTTTGGACAGAGAGCCAACAACATAAAACAACAACGTGAGATTAAGACACATGACAGCTTAAGCCATATACTAACCCAGATAAAGAAGCATCAAAAATAAACTAAAGCTACACTGAAAACTGGGAACCACAGACATCAGTCTGTAAATGATGACAAATTCAAAACAAAAAGGGGGAATAAATGGTGTAATTATAAAAACTTCCATATGGAAAGGAAGTCAAGGTGATATCAAGAATAAAAGACTTTAAACTTAGGAAGACAAAGGTAAACTTCAGGTTAACCACAAAGAGAATTAACAAATCTACTCATCAAAATAAAAAATTTTAAAAAAAAGGAAAATCATAAAAACTCAGTAAACACAAAATCAACAACAACAAAGGAAATTCAAAGAAAATCCACAAACAAAAATAATTTAGAACAGAAAATTATGCAGAACAAAGAAACCATCAACACCACACAAAAAAAGTGTAACAAAATGAAAGTAGTGAATTTATACCTATCGATAATGACACTGAACGTAAATGGTATAAACGTACCGATAAAGAGACAAAGAGTGGCAGAATGAAAAAAAAAAAACAAAACAGGACCCATCGATATGGTCTCTACAAGAGACACACCTTAGAAACAAAGACATAAATAAACGAAAAATCAAAGGCGAAAAAAAAAATACATCGAGCAAACAATAACCAAAAAGGAGCAGAAGTGGCGATATTAATCTCAGATAAAATAGACTTTAAGGCAAAATCCACAATAAAAGACAAGGAAGGATATTATTTAATGATTAAAGGGTCAATCGAACAAGAAGAAATAACCATAATAAATACATGCATACCCAGTGACAGAGCTCCAAAATACATAAAACAAACTTCTAATAGCAATGAAAAGACAAATAGACAGCTCCACAATAATAGTAGAAGACTTTAACATACCACTTTCGATGAAGGACAGAACTAGAAAGAAGCTCAAAAATACAGAAGACCTAAACATCACAACCAAACAACTTGACCTCTTAGACATATACAGAACACTTTACCCAACAGCAGCAAAGTACACATTCTTCTCCAGCACACGTGGATCATTCTCTAGAATAGACCACATCTTAAGCCATAAAGCAATCCTCAATAAATACAAAAATATCAAAATAATAAAAAGCATCTTCTCTGATTACAATGCTATAAAATTAGAACTCAATAACAGGAAGAACAAGGAAAAAAATCAAATACATGGAAACTGAATAATACCTTTCTTAAACACCACTGGGTAACAGAAGAAACCAAAGACGAAATTTAAAAAAAATTCCTAGAATCAAATGAGAATGAAAACACAACACACCAAAACCTTTGGGATACAGCAAAAGCAGCGCTCAGAGGTCAACTTACAGCAATAAATGCACACATCAAAAAACAAGAAAGGACCAAATCAATACCTTACCCCTATAACTAGAACAAACAGAAAAAGATCAGCAAAAGAAGCCCACAACCAGCCAAAGAAAGGAAACAATAAAAATTAGAGTAAAATAATAAAAAATCAACAAAGCTAGAAGTTGGTTCTTTGAAAGGATCAATAAAATCAACAAAACACTAGCCAAATTGACAAAAGAAAAGAAGAAGATGCAAATAACCCAAATAAGAAATGAGATGGGTGATATTACAACAGAATCAACTGAAATATAAAGGATCATAACAGAATATTATGAAAAACTACTCCAACAAATCTGAAAACGTAGAGGCAACGGACAAATTTCTAGAACACATTACCTACCTAAACTAACACAAACTGCAATGGAAAATCTGAACAGATGCATAACAAAAGAAGAAATCAAAGTCATAAAAAAAAAATCCCAACCAAAAAAAGCCCTGATCCAGATGGCTTCCATGGAGATATTCTACCAAATATTCCAAGAAGAACTGACATAAAAAAACAACCTGAGATTAAGACACATGACAGCATGAGCCAGATACTAACCCAGATAAAGAATCATAAAAAATAAAATAAAGCTACACTGAAAACAGGCAACCAGAGACATCAATCTGTAAATGATGACAAATTCAAAACAAAAAGGGCGAATAGATGGTGTAATGAAAGAAAATTCCAGAGATTCCACAAGAAAGCTACTGGAACTAACAGAAGGATTCAGCAAAGTGGCAGGGTACAAGATCAACACAGAAGAATCAGTCAGACTCCCCTATACTAACAATGAGAACCTCGAAAAGGAAATCAGGAAAACAATACCATTTACAACAGCCCCTGAAAAGATAAAATACTTAGGAATAAATCTCATGAGGGACGTAAAAGACTCATACAAAGAAAACTACAAAACACTACTGCAAGAAACCAAAAGAGACCTTCAAACTGGAAAAACATATCATGCTCACAGATAGGAAGACTTAACGTTGTGAAAATGTCAATACTACCCAAAGCAATCTATAGGTACAATGCAATCCCAATCCAAATTTGAACAATATTCTTTACTGAAATGGAAAAACTAATCACCAACTTTATATGGAAAGGAAAGAACCCCTAGATAAGTAAAGCATTATTGAAAAAGAAGTACAAAGTAGAAAGCTTCACACTTCCTATCTCAGAACCTACTATATCGCCACAGCAGTCAAAACAACCTGGTACTGGTACAGCAATAGACATATAGATGAATGGAAAAGAATTGGAAATCCAGAAGTAAATCCACCCACCTATGGATAGCTGATCTTTGACAAAGGGTCGACATCCATTAGATGGATTACAGAGAGTCTCTTCAACAAATGGTGCTGGGAAAACTGGATAACTATTTTCAGAAAAAATGAAACAGGATCCATACTTCACACTATATACAAAAACCAACTCAAAATGGATCAAAGACTTAAATGTAAAACCTAAAACTATAAAGATCATAAAAGAAAACATAGGGACAATGCTAGGGCCCCAAAACTATGGCATAAACAGAATATTAAGCATAATTAAAAATGCACACACTCTAGAAGATAACTAAATAACTAGGACCTCCTAAAAATTAAACACTTTACGCGCATCAAAAGATTTTACCAAAGGAGTAAAAAGAGAACCTACAGACTGGAAAAAAAATCTTTGGCAATGACATATCTGATAAAGATGTAATCTCTAAAATACACAGAAAACTTCAACAACTCAACAACAAAAAGACGAACAACCCAATCACAAAATGTGCAAAGAACATGAACAGACACTTCACCAAAGAGGACATTCAGGTGGCCAACAAATGCTCACGATCATTAGCCATCAGAGACATGCAAATCAAGACGATGATGGGATACTGTCATGGACTGAATTGTGTCCCCTCAAAATATCTGTCAACTTGGCTAGGTCATGATTCCCAGTGTTGTATGATTGTCTACCATTTTATCATCTGATGTGATTTCCCTGTGTTGTAAATGCTATCACTATGATGTAATAAGATGGATTAGTGGCAGTTATATTGATGAGGTCTACAAGATTAGATAGTGTCTTAAGCCAATTCCTTTTGAGATATAAGAGAGAAGTGAGCAGAGAGACATGGGAACCTCGTACCACTAAGAAAGCAGCACTGGGAGGAGAGCGTGTCCTATGGACCTGAAATTCCTGTGCTGAGATGCTCCCAGACCAAGGAAAGACTGATGACAAGGATCTTCCTCTGGAGCCAACAGAGAAAGAAGGCCTTACCCTGGAGCCGGCACCCTAAATTTGGACTTGTAGCCTACTAGACTATGAGAGAATAAACTTCTCTTTGTTAAAGCCATCCTCTTGTGGTATTTCTGTTTTACCATCTCACCCCTGCAAGAATGGCACTGATCAAAAAAACAGAAAACAATAAATGCTAGTTAGGTTGTGGGGAGATGGGAACTCTCATACACTGTTGGTGGGAATGTAAAATGGTACAACCACTATGGAAAACAATACGGCACTTCCTTAAAAAGCTAGAAGTAGAAATACCTTATAATCCAGCAATCTCACTCCTAGGTATGTATCGTAGAGAAATAAGAGCCGTCACACAAATAGACATATGCACACCCATGTTCACTGCAGCACTATTCACAGTAGTAAAAAGATAGGAACAACCTAAGTGCCCATCAACAGATGAATGGATAAACAAACTATGGTACATACATACAATGGAATACTACACAACCAAAAAGAACAATGATGAACCTGCAAAACATCTCACAATATGGATGAATATGGAGGATATTATGCTGAGCAAAATAAGTTAATCACAAAAGGACAACTATTGTATGAGACCACTATTATAAAAATTCAAGAAAAGGTTTACACACAGAAAGAAACAATCTTTGATGGTTACCAGGGAGGAGAGGGGAGTAGAGGGAAAATCACTAACTAGATAGTAGACATGTGTTAACTTTAGTGAAGGGAAAGGCAATACACAATACAGGAAACTATTATGGATTAATTGTGTCCCCCAAAAATGTGTGTCAACTTGGGTAGGCCATGATTCCAAGTATTGCATGACTGTCCACCATTTTGTCACCTGCTGTGATTTTCCTATGTGTTATAAATCCCATCTCTATGATGTTAATGAGGCAGGATTAGAGACAGTTCTGTTAAGGAGGCAGGACTCAATCTACAAAATTAGGTTGTATCTTGAGTCAATCTCTTTTGAGATATAAAAAAGAGAAGTGAGCAGAGAGACAAGGAGATCTCATATCACACCAAGAAAGCAGCGCCAGGAGCACAGCACGTCCTTTGGATTGGAGGTTCCGGTGCTGAGAAGCCCCTAGACTAGGGAAGCCTGATGACAAGGACCTTCCCCCAGAACCAATAGAGAGAGAGAAAGCCTTGACCTGGTGCTGGCACTCCGAATTTGGACTTCTAGCCTAATAGACTGTGAGAGAATAAATTTCTCTTTGGTAAAGCCATCCACTTGTGGTATTTCTGTTACAGCAGCACTACATAACTAAGACAGGAAGTCAGCATGACTTGACCAAGGCAAAGTAAGACACTGAGAGAGGAATACACATACACCAAAAAAAGGCAACGACAGTAAACAGTGTAACACATACAACCCTAAAAAAACAGTAAAAACAAACAATAATTTTTTTGTGTGAATTTGAATTTTGTTCCATATTTAGGATACATATGTAGATACACAGGTAGATATGTATACTGAATAGGGAGACGAGGGAGTATAGAAGTATACCCTGATTTAGGAAATAATACTGAAGTTATTATTCCCTCTCCTTGACCATAGAGAACGTGACCCAGCTGGAGCTGGGCTCACAACTGCTCACAAGCTCTCACAAGGACACATCAACTGGGCCCTAAGGTATAAAGACAATAGCTAAGATAATCTTGGAAAATATCTTTCAGGGAAACTTACACTTAAAGCCGATCAAACACAACACAAAAGACTTTCTACTCTTATCTTTTTCTATTAGCATTTAGTGAATAGAAATTTGTTGGACCAATGAAGACCCTCCTGACTCTCATTACTGAAACCTGTATCAATTATTGTTAAGAAAGACAATTCAAAATGTAGGATCACAGTTTCTAGCCAATCTGAAAAGGTGAAGCTTTCAATGGTTCTGTCCATTTGTAATGTTAATATATATTGATGATTCTGTAACTGGTCTTTGGACTCAGGCAGACACGGCTGTGGCAGCATGCTTGGCTGTCTTCCCATTCTTGCCTATTCTGTAATAATCTTTGGACTCAGGCAGACATGGCTCTAGCAGCATGCTTGTCTGCTTCCCACTTCCGCCCTTTTGAATATATGCTGAATAAAACTTAGTTTTTGCTTTACTAAACTTTGTGATGTTTTTCCCCTACAACAACCCATGTACATATATAGGTTTGGCTGTGGATATTTTTACATGCATATTTGTAATGTATAGCATGTATATTCATATATCTAATAGAGCATAGGGACACAGTCATAGAAGCTTCCTAGATACAACCAAACACTTCACAGGACCAAACCGCTGGGACTAATAGCTAGGGACCATGGTCTCAGGGGACATCTAGGTCAACTGGAACAACATAGTTCATAAAAAAAAGTTCTACATCCAACTTTGGAAAGTAGCGTCTGGGATCTTAAAAGCTTACGAGTGGCCATCTAAGTTACAACTATTGGTCTCATCCCAGCTGGAGCAAAGGAGAATGAAGAAAACCAAGACACAAGGAAGCAATTAGTCCTAAGGACTAATGTACCACATGAATCACAACCTCCACTAGCTTGAGACCAGAAGAACTAGATGTTGCCCGGCTACCACTACTGACTGTTCTGACCAGGATCACAATAGAGGGTCCAGGGCAGAGTGGGAGAAAAATATGGAACAAAATTGAAATTCACAAAAAAGACCCAACTTACTGGTTTGACAGAGACTAGAGGAGCTCTGAGACTAGGGCCCTAGATACCCTTCTAACCCAGAACTGAAGCCACTCTCGAAGTTCACCTTTCAGCCAACAAACAACAACATCCATGAGGAAAGTGCTCCTTACAACAATCAAGTATACAAGATCAAATGGGCAACTAGTACCCAAAAGCAAAGATGAGAAGGCAGGAAGGGGCAGGAAAACTGACAAATGGAAATATGGAACATGGGGTGGAAAGGGGGAGAGTGTTGACACATTGCGGGGGTTGCAATCAATGTCACAAAACAGTTTGTGTATAAAATATTGAATGGGAAACTAATTTGCTCTGTAAACTTTCACTAAAGCACAATTAAATGTTCAAAAAAAAAGTTTAGGTGTACATAGCTTGAAATGAACCAAGAAAATGTTGCAGACAATATTTAATGCTTTGGATAAAATTATCCTTTGAAATAAATGGCATTTGCTTTTGCAAATGAGGAAAAATGGTGTACTTTCTGAGGAGGCTGAAAGCCAGGGCTCTCGTTTCTTAATTACAGATCATAAAACTAGGGAGAAACAAATACTGAGCTTCAGTTGGAATATAAAATGCCGGTCCTTGTAATAGTCTGCTCTCTCCTATTACCACTTATATAACAGTAGATCTCAAACCATGGTTTTTGCAATTTTGTGAGACAGCTTGGGGTGGGAAAGCTTAAAGAGGTGACAGTCCACATTTTTTGAGCATCTACTACGTACCAGGTAATGTGCTTACAAGTATCCACCGATTTCACCTTCACAACCACCCAATGAGCTAATGTGTCTTATCCCTCCATGGCAAGGCCTGGGATTCAGAGCTAATTAATGGGTGGAAGTCGGACTAGAATCTGGAGCCCAGGCTGTCTCTGCACAGTGCCTTGGGGCAATGGGAATGAAAGCCAAGAGGGAAAGGAGAAGGCACCTTTTTTATCCCAGCTCTGCCACTTCACTAGTCACCCCTGAGTCGGCTCTGACTCATGGCAAGCCCATCTGTGTCAGAATAGAACTACGCTCCATAGGGTTTTAAATGGCCGGTTTTTCAGAAGTAGATAGCCAGGACTTTCTTATGAGGCCCCTCTGGGTGGACTCGAACCTCTAACCTTTTGGTTAGCAGCTGAGCGTGTTAATCATTTGCACCAGACAGGGACTCTAGCTGTGGCACTTATTAACGAGGAAATAAGCTCTTTGACCTCTCCGTGCCTCCGTTTCCTCATCCCTAAATCACAGACAGTAACAGAATCCACCTCCTCAGTTTTATTGTGGAGATTAAATGAATAATCCTTGAAAGCACTTGAAACAGTACTTGGCCAGCATTAAATGCTGAATTCCTATTATCATCATTATCTATCTATTTTATTCTAAACCTGGCAAAAGCTTTTTGTTGCTTAGGTTGGGGCTGGGAATGAAAAAGAAAATGGATTTACTGAAGAACACTGTGGAAGATACCTGTACAAAAGAAGAAAATAACAGTGTTGAAGAGCCTCTTCCCAACAATAGGAAGCCCCTGACCACAGCCTTGGTATATCCAGACCCACGGTCACAAGAGGCGGAGAGGCGCCCAGCAAGGGACAGCCACTCTCACAATGCCTGGGACGCCCTTTTGGCCTTTCTTTGTCTTTCTTTGGCTGATTCCTCTCCTCCTCCTCCTTCGAAGCTCAGCTCTAAGGTCACGCCCTCTAGAAAGGCTTCCTCCTGCCACTCCCTGAGCTGTCTGTTCCAGAATTGCCTCCTTTATGTTCCCACAGCCCCGTGGCAGACCTCCGCCCAGCCTCTATCAGTCTCTCTCAGGGAGTCTGAGAATGGCATCCTTCTGTTGTCAGTCATTGCCTTCAGCACAGATAATAAACACAAGGGAGCACAGAGAAGCAGAAGATCAAGGCAGTCTGGAGCATCCTGGGAAAGACTGGGCCAAAGGGAGAGAAGTAAAAGAGGGACAGTCTATATGGCTGAAGGAGCCCTGGTAGCACAGTGGTTAAGCACCCAACTGCTAAATGAAAGGTTGCAGATGGAACCCACCAGCTGCTCCTCGGGAGAAAGATGTGACAGTCTGCTTCTGTAAAGATCACAGCCTTGGAAACTTATGGGGCAGTTCTACTCTGTCCTATAGGATCGCTATGAGTTGGAATCAACTTGATGGCAATGGGCTTTTGGTTTTTCCCTATGGAGCCCTAGTGGCACAGTCATTAAGCATTCAGCTGCTAACCAAAAGGTCAGCAGTTTGAATCTGCCAGCCGCTCCTTGGAAACCTTATGGGGCAGTTCTACTCTGTCCTATGGGGTCGCTATGAGTCAGAATTGACTCATCGGCAATGGGTTTTTGGGTTTTCTATATGGCGGGGTGGTGGGGACAAGGAGAAACACACAGAAGTGGAAATAAACAAGCATGGCCTGGTGTGGCCTGCAATTTTGGGACCAAGTGTCTGGGGCTCAACTCTTTCGAACAGCTTTATTCTTGAATTACCCCTTCCCAAAAAAGAGACAAACTTTATAAGAAACACATTACAAATAAGGCGTTAATCACCATTGTGATCATTCATTCCATTCACCTGAGAACATTATACGAGGAAACCAACCTCAGCCCCCAAAGAGACAGCTAAGTAAGCCCGCCACGACAGGTCAGTGTGAGAGATGGCAGAAAAGCACAGAAGTGGGTTCCGAGAGTGCAAAGATGACGTATGACTGGGAAGGACAACTGCCAAGAGAGAGTTATGCCAGTTGCTGTTGTAAGCTGCCATCAAGTCAGTCCCAGACTCATGGTGACCCCATACACAATGAAATAAAATGCTGGCCAGTCCTGCACCATCCCTATGATCAACTGGGAATCACACAACGTCCTGTTATGATCCATATAATTTTCACCAGCTGATTTTTGGAAGTGTATCTCCAGGCCTTTCTTCCTAGTCTATCTTAGTCTGGAAGCTCTGCAGAAACCTATTCGGCATCACAGTAACACACAAGCCACCGGTGACAGACAGGTGGTGGCTACGCATGAGGTGCACTGGCCAAGAATCAAACCCAGGTCTCCCACAACATGGAGGGCAAGAATTCTACCAATGAACCACCAATGCCTTGACCAAAGGAGAGAGGGAAGGTCGATCCTTGCAAAGTGCAGGAATTAAGACAGCACAATGAATTTGTGGATTCCCAGTAGTTCCACACGGCCCAGGGAAAGCGTCGGGAGACCCACAGATGGCAAGAAATGAGTCTGGTCAAATCTCAAAGGGCCATCTGTGCTAGGCAAGGCTGCCTTCCTAACATAAGCTCTGGAGAAGAGGTGAAAGAATGACTTGGGGTTACATTCTGTTCCAGGGAGCTAGTGCGCATTAACCCAAGTGGGGACTTATCCTTAACTTGATAACCACACTTAACTCTTTGATTTAGTCCCTATGAATTTACAAAGAGGTGCCAGATGATCCAGCAACTTACATTGTTGACTCTCCCTGACTACGACTGCTGGTCAAACCTACTCTGAAGTCAAAAACCCAAAGGAGAAGCCATCACAGACTCTGGGGCAAAAGAGGCCTCTGAGAACAGTTGCTCCCATCCCTCTGCATTCGCAGAGAGGATTTAGGTTTAGAGATGCAGGGTCTGCCAAAGGCACAGACTTAGTTCTGAAGTCCAGGTCTCTTGTCTCCCCGTCCAGTGTCCTATCCTAGTTTTTACTCACTCAAAACTTCGTGGGAACCCATATCCCCAGGGATTAATGTCCCCTGCCTTTATTTCAATAGTAGAAACTGGGTGGAGGCAGCAATGCTTTTGTGCCTTTAAATTTGCAGCCCACCAACTTCAGACTGTTGGGAATTAAGCACAGATGAGCAGCTACTGAGTTTAACAAGCCAGCACCTAAGGAGGACAGGTCTCTGCCATTTCCATGCCCCACTCCTTTGATCTTACAATGATGCAAGCTCCGCTTGGACTTCACTGTGGGCTTTGACCTCATCTGCCTGACCTCTCCCTCCAAAAGCAGACAGGGTAGCAGTCAACAGAACCTTGACCTTGAGTTTTGTCTATGGCAGCAGTTCAGAAAGTGTGGTCCCCAGACCAGCAGCCTCAGCATCACCTGGGAGCCTGTGGGAAATGCAAATTCTTGGGCCTACCCTGGACCTACTGGATCAGAAACTGGAGTGGGGCCCAACAATGTGGGTTTTAACAACTGGTGATTCTAACGCACACTAAAGTTTGAGAACCCTGGCCTCTGGGTTCAGCACTTTCTCAACCACTTACTTTTAGGTTCTAGCTTTACCTTAATTGGTGGATTCGTATTATGTGACACCAGGGAATAGAGTTACCTTTTGAATTATTTCACTTTAATTAAGCAATGACTCCACATTATGAATGAACTGACCGTTAGATACCGTCTTAAAATGTAAATATACCTTACTTTGCAAATACCAACCAGATCTCGTTTTTTATCTTTGTCGAAGACAATTGTTGGAACTAAAATTAATACTATTTTCTTAATAAATGCATTCAGGAAGCAGTCCCTCTCCTGGTCTAGCTCAACAACTCTCACACTGTTACAGCAGTTATAAATTTCCTTCCAGAAAACTTCCAGATCCGAACATAAATAGTCAGAGACGTAGACAGATGACTCACCCAACTAACACAAACAGAAAATATACCACTAAAAGCTAAGATTAGCATTTCTCAACTGTGTTATTTAACCATCTACAGAAAAGCAGCTCATTTGTTTCCAGCAAAGTTTCTAATGTGTCTGCCGTGTAAGCTTTCCCACCAGCCCTCCACTCTCCAAGCCAGGCTACTCCCTGACACTGGACACTGAGAGAAAGGTGTGCTCAGTATCACAGTGCCTTTCTGCTTCCCAATTTCTACTGAGCCATGGTGAAAAGAAGGCTAGATAGGAAATCAGCATCCTTATCCATCAAATCTCCCCAAACTCTGAGTCAAAATGAGACCTGGAAAAGGTAAAGGGGCTACATTATGGAGTGATAGCTTTCAGATTATACTTGGTGAAGCTCAGTATGTTACAAAGTCCATGCAGGGGGCTGGGAAGTGCTGGGGAACTGAGCAAATGTGGTTCTGAAGTCCCCACCCACCTGTTTTATAGGGCCTGTAGGAGTCCCTGGTGGGTGGTTCAAACAGTTAACACACTTGGCTGTTAACCAAAAGGCTGAAGGCTGAAGGTTCGAGTCTACCCAGAGGTACCTGGGAAGGCCTGGCAATCTACAAAAATCAGCCATTGAAAACCCTATGGAGCACAGTTCTACTCTGACACACATGGGGTCACCAAGAGTCAGAGTCAAACTCCACAACAACTGGTAATGGAAAAAAAAGAGTATAGTCAGTAGCTAAAAACAAAGAAAAATTCTGGAAAGCACTGGTACAAGGTTTTATTATAACCAAAAGGAATAGGGTGGCTTGAGTTGAGTCTTGATGGATTGGCAAAACTCAGGGATTTCTGCAGGATGAAGAGAGATCTAGAGGCGAGAAAGAAGAACCTGCTTGAGCAAAGGCAACAACTACTCTAGCGCAGAACATTCTTCCTTCTCAGTTCATAGCACTTGCGATCTGTATCATTAACATGGCATCTTTTATATTTGTTGTTCTAGGTGGCACAAACAATTTGGGCTTGTCTTGTCTGCTAACCAAAAGGTTGACAGTTTGAATCCACCAGCTACTCCTTGGAAATTCTAGGGGGCAGTTCTACTCTGTCCTATAGGGTCGCTATGAGTAGGAATCAACTCGACAGCAACGGGTTTGTGGTTTTCTACAAGTGGAAAGGTTGGCAGTTCAAACCGACAGAATGGCACCATGGAAGAAAAGCCTAGCAATGTGCTTCCATAAAGATTACAGCCATGAAAACCCTGTGAAGCAACTCTACTCTGTAGCACAGGGGGTCTATGAGTCAGAATTGACTAGACAGTAATGGGGTTGGGTTTTTTTGTTTTGTTTTGCTTTGCTTTCTTTTTTTTGTTGTTGTTCTTGAACTTTAAACCAGGTATTGGGATGGGACTTAAAAGTGGCCCCCTTCACCTGGTCTACATTTTATCCCACTTCCTCACCCACCCTGTCTCCTTGTCAGTGCAGGACAACCCAACCCCAGTAAGCAGATTTTAAACAGTAATTCCAATCAACCTGTTCCAGTGCCCCAACCGGAGCAGACACCAACCTTGTGCTTCCAAATCCCCAGACTGCCATGGCGTGGAATGACACTGCCTGACTGGTAGGTCCAACTTCTCATTTAAATCATTTAAACACCCATAAGAAGATGAAGGAAAAATGGACAACAGTCCCACAGACTTAAGACATGAGACAAACACATCCTTTCAATATAAAATCAGACAAAACACGTTCGAGGCAAAAAAGCATTAAGGTTTTGTGAAAAAACTGAGTAGAGGTGTGGTATCTTGACGAGGTGATGACAAAGACTGTGTTACAGCTAAACCATCTAGAGGGGCAGGAGGAACAGCTATGGTGGCCATCTAGGTCTAAAAGATGGAAGCTTGAAACCCAGGGGCAGTCGTGGGATAGGAAAGCAGGGGTGGGTGAGAAGCGCCCTGAGGAAGGCGAGAACTCAGATGGAGGAGCCAAAGAGCCTCCTCATGGCTTTCCATCCTGAAGGGCTGGTACATTGATACAACCATGGCAGAAACAGTAATGTTCAAGAGAGGAGACCGTGTTTCCTCCGGTAGCCCAAGAGAGAGTTCTTAGTATGCTGACTGGCTTTTTTTTCTGGTAAAAGTAATACAGGCAGTCCCCAACATACAACACATTCTAGTCACGACGAACTGCATTTACACCCGTCTGTTGTTTTTTTCTGTTCTACGTACAATGTTGCAGCACATAATTTGCTGATCTTCTCATTCTCAGATGTTCACTCACAGATGTTTATATGTAATGTTTCCAACCACCAAAGACAAATAAAGATCGGATTTATAAAGATACTGTTAATAAAAGGCAATAATGAAACTAAAAAAAAAAAGGTGTTTGACTTACGTCAGAACCAACTTACAAGGCAGTCATCGGAACAGAACCACGTCATAAATCGGGGGCTACCTGTACTATAATATTCTACAGAGAAACTGGAAACACTTTAAAAAAAAAAAAAAAAAAAGTAAGTTACCTATACTTTCACTTCCCAAAGATAAATGCTCTTAATATTTTCATATATCTCCCTCTGGTCTTTTCTTGTATTTTTCCTGTATGTAGAAATGTAACTTCCATTCTGAATTCTGGTTTTTCATTATTATCACATTGTGCACATCTTCTAGTCTGTATTGTAGTTGTTAGCTGGTATGGAGCCCCCTCAATTCATGGTGACCCTATGTACAATGGGATCAGACTATTGTGATCCATAGGGTTTTCACTGGCTGATTTTTGGAAGTAGATCGCCAGGCCTTTCTTCCTTGTCTTAGTCTGAAAGCTCTGCTGAAACCTGTTCAGTATCACAGCAACACGCAAACCTCTACTGACAAATAGGCGGTGCTCAAGCATAACTATGATTGTGAGGATGGCACAGGACTGGGCAGTGTTTCGTTCTGTTGTACATGGGGTCACTATGAGTCAGAACTGACTCGACGGCACCTAACAACAACAACAACAACCCAAAGCAATCTACAGATATAATGCAATCTCGATCCAAACCCTAACAACATTCTTTACTGAAATGGAAAAACTAATTGCCAACTTTATATGGAAAGGAAAGAGTCCCCTAATAGTCGAAGTAATACTGAAGACAAAGAACAAAGTAGGAGGCCTCACACTTTCTGATCTCAAAACTTAAAAGAGTAATCAAAACAGCCTGGTACTGGTTCAATGACAGACATGTAGACCAGTGGAAGAGAATCGAGAACCCAGAAATAAATCCATTCATCTATGGGTAGATGATTTTCGATGGAGGGTCAAAGTTCATTTAATGGGGAAGAAAAGTTCTCTTTAATAAATGGTGCCAGCGCAACTGGATATCCATTTGCAGAAAAATGAAACAGAATCCATACCTCACACCATACACAAAAACTAACTCAAAATGGATCAAAGACCTAAATTTTAAAGCTAAAACTGTAAAGTTCCTGGAGGATAACACAGGAACAAAACTAGGACTAGGGAGCTTAATTTTTGGCATAAAGATTGTATCAAACACATCTACAAGTGCGTGAACAACAGAAGACAAATTAGATAACTAAGACTTCCTAAAAATTAAATATTTCTGCTTACCAAAAGAGTGAGAAGAGAATCTACAGGCTAGGAAAAAATCTTTAGCAATGACATATCTGATAAGGGTCTAATCTCTAAAATATATAGAAAACTTCAACAATTCAACAACAAAAAGACAAACAATCCAATCCCAAAATGGGCAAAGGATGTGAACGGGCACTTCACCAAAGAGGACATTCAGCCGGCTAGCAAACACATGAAAAGATGCTCACGATCATTAGCAATCAGAGAGATGCAAATTAAAACTACAATGAGATACCATCTCACTCCTGCAAAAATGGCAGTGATCAAAAAAAACCAGAAAACAACAAATGCTGGCAAGGTTGTGGGAAGATTGGAACGCTTATACACTGCTGGTGGGATTGTAAAATGGTACAACCACTATGGAAAATGGTATGGAGCTTCCTCAAAAAGCTAGAAATAGGGACATCTTATGATCCAGCAATCCCACTCCTAGGTCTCTATCCTACAGAAATAAAAGCCATCACATACGCACACCTATGTTCACTGCAGTGTTATTCACAAGAGCAAAAAGATGGAAATAATCTCAGTGCCCATCAACAGATGAATGGATAAACAAATCATGGTACATACACACAATGGCATACTATGCAACTATATAGAATGATGATGAGTCCATGAAACATAACATGGATGAATCTAGAGGACATTATGTTGAGTGAAATAAATCAATCACAAAAGGACAAATATTGTATAGTCTCACTTTTATAAAAAGTCAAGAATAGGTATATACACAGAAAGCAACATTCTTTGATGTTTACCAGGGATGGGAGTGGTAATCACTTTTTAGACAGTAGATACTTGTTATTTTTGGTGATGGGAAAGGCAATACCCAATGTAGATGAAGTTTACACAATTTGACCAAGGTAAATGAAAATACCAAGAAGTATGTGAGAATTAGGAACAATTTCGGCAAATGCTATAACATACAATTTTGCAGTAACAGTTATAACAACCAAAAAATACGTATGTGGTTACATAGGTAGATATGTATGTATATATGTGTGTAGGAAGGCATATGTGAGTACATATGCATGCATGTATAGGTGTATCTATAGGCATATGTATACACGTTTGTGTGTGCTGCACAGATACTCATATACATAATAAAGCACAAGGGGCCCAGTTAGGGAGACTTCCTAGACATATCCAAACACCTCACAGGATTGGTTTACTGGGTTAAAAGGCTTGAGACTACAGTTTCATGAGACCACTCTGTTGTTGGCATAACATACTTCATAAAGAAATGTTCTACATCTTGGTTTAGCAAGTAGTGTCTGGGATCTTAAAAGCTTGTGAGCATCCATCTAAAATACAACTATTGGTCTCTATTTGTCTGGAACAAAACAGAATGAAGGAAACCAAACATTCAAAGAAGAAACTAGTCCACAGGACTAATAGCCCATATAAACCACGGCCTCATCTAGCCTAAGACCAGAAGAACTAGATGGTGCCCAGCTACCACTACCAACTGCTCTGACCAGGGATAGAACAGAAAGTCCTGGACAGAACGGGAGAAAAATAATAGAACAAAATTCAAATTCATAAAAAAAAGTCCAGAGTTACTGGACCAAAAGAGGCTAGAGGAATCCCTGAGACTACCGCCCTAAGATACCCTTTGAACTTGGAACTGAAGCCACTCTCAGTGGTCACCTTTCATCCAAATAACAGATTGACTTACAGAACAAAATATTATTTTTTAAAAAGAGGGCCCAGGAAGAGGATAATGTAGGGAATGTAAGGAAGAAATATGTGACTACAGAGAAGAATCACAGGGAGAGAGGGAGGAAAGGTCCCAAAGGCATCTAACACTTTCATAATGTACAGGTGATCATCAACGACAGCAAACAAACCTTGATGGAGTTTTTGCTTGCACAACAGTCCCAAAATGAGAACAGTCCCAAAATGTGATTTAGTCACTGACAAGGGATTGATTGTTAAAAGTTCCAGCTATAAACTTTGCTGCCCTCCACCCTCCCTCCTGTCTCGCATGCATCTGTGACTAAAAAATCTAACCCCACCCATCCCATTACACAATGCTTATCTAGATATGATCTAAGGTCGGAATCCACAAAAGGAAGCCCATGACTTAAAAGTTAGGAAATACTTGTGTGCTTCACTGGGGAGAAGGGACGGGAAAGTCCATGCCATGAAACAAGAACTTTAAAATAGTGAACCCAATTCTCCCTCCAATTCAACACAATGCTCACTACATCATATGGGGAAACGTGACCTTTCCACCTAAAATACCTCAAGCCTCACTACTTTCCTTACAAGGACCCATATCAACTTGGGAAGTAGCATGCTTTGTAGGGATCCACGACTGTTGGACAGTTAGGAAACCTAGGTTTTAGCTGTGTGATTCTGTGTTAAGTTTTGAGCTTTGATGTTCTCATCTAGAAAATGGGAACAACAGATTAATCATTGAGTTACCTTCATCCCTCAAAAGTCAGTACACTCTGAGTTGGACCTAATGCAGAAAAGACTGTTAGCCAATAGATTAGCCAGTTTAGACCAGCATATGCCAAAAACGGTCAATCAAGTTATCCCAAATGTGAATGCCCCATAGCAGATGTCACTGTATCTCTAAAGGCTTTTGAGTGCTATCCTTTAGCATGGAGGTGGGTTTTATACATACACACATAGACATATAAATAAAACCTGGGCCTATAGCCACACTTCATTTCATAGCACTATAGCCCCTCTATCTGCAAAGAGCATAAGACCTTACTTGGACTTTTAAATGAACACAGATTTTATTAATCAAGCAAATTCTATGAACACACACATGGAATTCCAAGCAACTACCCTTTCACCTTTGTCTTTTCCTGTTCCTCTATAGTAAAAACAACAGATATTCAAGACCGTAACTGTCCACTCTCCCCACCTAATAAAATCTTTTTTAAAAAAAGTCAATACACAGATATTCATTTAAAATCCCAATATATTTCAAACACATAAATTTAATGTTTTACAAGTTAAAGTGGACACATTATATCTAAATGTTCTTTGAGAACTCTTGTGGTGAGCAAATTTCTTTTTCACTATTACAGTTTACTTAGCCCAAAAAAAGACTGATTAAATAGATTATACTTCCTTCTGAAAATCTCTACCGACCATAGGTGAATATGGAAAATCCCAGCACACTGAGTTTCCATCCAGGGTTATTCAGAATTGAGAGTTGTTATTTGGGACCAAATACTTAAGCCCAGGACATAACAAAGAGGGGAAAACAACAATTGCCGTTGAGTCACCTCTGACTCATGGCAACCCCATGTGTGTCACAGCGGAACTGTGCTCCAGCGCTTTCAATGGCTGATTTTTCAGAAGTAGATCACCAGGCCTTTCTTCTGAGGCAACTCTGGGTAGGCTTGAACCTTTTCGTTAGCAGCTGAACACATTAACCATTTATACCACCCAGAGACTCCCAACAAAGACAGAAGGTCAGAGAAATCAGCTGATTTGATTGAATAAACAAAGCAATTAGGTAACGAATTACATATTTGCCACTCCAAATGAGGGATACTTTACTTAACAGTGGAGCCCAACACAGAAAAGCAAGTACTGCACACTCAGCTTAGAAGTTGCTGCTTAGATTCTGAGGAGGGTCAGTCAGCACAGGAGGAAATCGATTCCTCCTGAGCCTGTTAATTGTGTGCGAAGGCCAGGCTTCACTTCACTGCACCCATCAGCCTCAGGGACGTCTTGAAAGCTGCATGTTATTTAACCTTTTGCCTGGGATGGATTAAAAGAGTGGAACATCTATGACTAATTTCTTCCCAGTGAATCCTGGTCTTTTGTCTCCTCCCTTCAAGAAAGTTTTGAAAAGAAATCTGTCACCTGTGTCTTTCAGCACTCTGGGCCTACCTGTGGTTTTTCTACCTCTGAATTCATAGCACAGGGCAGCTGAGAGAGGCAGGCCTGCTCCACAGGTGAAGCTGGAGCAATTGCCCAAGCTATAGGCAAAGTGCCCAGGAGGCCCAGAGAGGGTCTTTTCGGCAACATGACTGCCTCCATAAGCCATTGAGTCTCTCAGGTTGTCCAAGAACATCCTTTCGGGGTTGTTCATAAAAGTCCAGTGATGTTAAAAGAGAAGGTAGTGGGGGTGGAAGAAAAGAGCGGTTGCCATTTGTGGAAGGGAGTGAGAAGGCCCGGAACTTTATTTTAATTTCCCTCAAAACCCTATTAAGAACAGACTGCCTGCACTCCTTTCATGGAACAATGGTAATAGCCCCCAATTACTGAAGCTTCCTCATTGATTGTCCCAACATCCTTTCCTTTGCATACCACCACCAGTTGCTGTCGAGCTGACTCTGACTCATGGAGATCCCAAGTATGTCAAGTAGAACTGTGTTCCACAGGGTTTTCAAGGGTTAATTTTTTGGAATCAGATCACCAGGCCTTTCTTCCAAGGCAACTCTGGGTAGACTCAAACCTCCAACCTTCCTGTAAGCAGTCAAAAATTTTAACATTTCCACCACCGAGGGATTCCGTACTTCTATGAGGTGGGAATTATTATCACTCCCGTCCTATATCTGAGTTACTATGGCACAGAGAGGCTAAGCAACTGCCCTTGGTCAAACAGCTCATAAGTGCAGGAGCCAGGATTTAAGCTCAGGCCAGTCCGATTTAAAAACCCATACTCTTAACTAGGATGCTAAGCTGACTCTCTCTAGTCATTCAGCCTACACCCTTCAAGTGGCCAGGAGCCATTCACAGAAATGTTCATTACAATGGGAATTAACTAGAATGGAGTTTTACTTTATTAAGCCTCATGACACACCAAGAAAACAAAGGACCACTGGCTGGAATGAGCAAAGGAAAAAAGATCCTAGGGCCCATTTTTAAAACTCCCATGGCTTGGAAAACGTGGGTGTGCAAGGAAAGAGTCATGATCCAAATGAAGATCTGTGATTCCAGGATATCCTCCCAAACGTCACACCAGTTCAAACATGAAAACACAATGTTGCCAAGCTTCACCCCTCTCCCATATGGTCTCCCTAGGTCAATGTGGCTTTCTGAGGGTTTGCGCTTTTGCCTCATTTAGGCCCAAGTTCTCATTCATTATGCAATACGGCCCCTCAAGGAACGAGACAGTTACTGCTATCCCCATTTCACAAAGGAGGAAACTGAGGAAGGGTAGCAGGCCCAAAGCCCTAGAGGTGGGACGCAGCAGCGGCACCCTGCAGCCAAGACCCACTTGAGTACAGGGCTGCTAACCAGCCTCCCTGCCATCAGCAGATAGTGGGGTACTGACATATGACACTATTCCTGGATACAGTGCAAACGAAGGCTCCTGTGGTATAATGGAGTCCTTGTGTTGTGCAAACGGTTAACATGCTTGGCTGCTAACCCAAAGGCTAGAGGTTCGAGATCACTCAGAGGTGCCTTGGAAGAAAGCCCTGTCAGTCTCCTTCTTGAAAATCAGCCATTGAAAACCCTATGGAGCGCCGTTCTACTCTGACACAAATGGGGTCGCCATGAGCCTGAATCGACTGGAAAACAATTTTTTTTTTTTAAATAGGTACGATGGTCTTTGGTCCTCAGTCTTCTATCTATACAATGAGGCACTGGATTAATAATCCCTTTTCCTTCTAAAATGTAATGCTCCTAATAATTAAAGTCATCAACAATACCAAGTAGAATATATTGTGCTCCACAGGCCCATGGTAATATGACAGAAGAGCCTTTTTACCACGGTAATATGACAGAAGGTAATATAACAAAAGAGCCTTTTTTTCCCTGTCATCTAAGATTTTAAAGTCTCAGGCACAAACCAGTAAAGACACACATGTCAAATACTACAGAGACCCATACCAATCTCAGAAAGAATGAAGTAGCAAAAGGATGATAATGAAACAATTTCTGACTTAGAGCAGTGCAGCGCGATGGATCACTTTTGTGTGGCCTTTCTCACCATGGTCTTGTAACTCCTACCCAAGTGATTGGGTGGGACTGTGCAAACAAGGTAATTGTGGCCCACCAAGGGGACTGGTCAGTTTTGCCATCCTGCTAGGCTTAAAAGAGAGCCAACTCGAGAGCAGAGGGAGGAACCCACCACCATTAAGGACGGAGAGCCAAGAGCAGAGGGTGTCCTTTGGACCTGGGAACCCTGCGCTGAGAAGCTCCTGGAACAAGGAGACCGAGAGAGAGAAAAAGGGAGAGGGCTGTAATACTGAAGATGGCGAGAAGTGGAGGCAGAGAAATAGCAGCAGGAGAGAAAGGCTGCAGAGACTGGCAAGAGATGGCTCAATGGGATTCCCGGCCCATGGAGCGAGAAAGCTGAGTGCCTTTGGGCTGAGGCTTACTGGCAGAGTGGGGTGCCTTGGGCCACTTACCGGCAGAGCTAAAAGAGCTTTATAACACTTGCAGAGGCTGAGGGCCAGAGAGGCGTGCCTGCAGGCATGGCTGTGAAGTGGCTATACTGATGGAAGAACTGTATCCTGAGTGTTCCTGAACCTGAATTGTAACCTGTTACTTCCCTAATAAGCCTCATAATCGTGAGTATTGTCTGTGAGTTTTGTGTGGCCATTGTAATGAATTACTGAACCCAGCAGAGAAGTAGAGAGTACCGTGTGACGGACAGTTGGTGTCAGAACTGGTAAAGATGGTGGAGAAAGGAGGCAAGTCTGACCTCCGCCTCGAAGGAATCAGCCTTGGACTGTTGATCTTGATTCTCCTTCCCCCTTCTGAAGTTAGATGAGGCAGTCAGATGCCACTCCCACGCCATTTTTACAAGTGGCTAAGCCAATTACAAATTACAACCAACAGAGCTGTGAGAGGTTGACAGGGAATGCGCAGAAGGCTGAGGGAGTGGACTGGAGTTTGTATTAATACTGGGTGGCGGGAGAGGGCAAAAGCCAGCATCTTCTGCTGAGAAGCATCTAGACAGCAATGATCTAGTTCATTTTACCGTGAAGCATAAGCACCATAAAATGTTTGCTTTTCTGATATCCATACCACTTCTTCTGAAACATTAAAACAATGTATTATCAAGAATTTTAAAATGACTTCAACCACAGAGTTCAAACGTTAACAAACTAGGTTGGTTTAGAAATAAAACACACTGATTTGGAGTAATCTATTATGATTTCAGGGGCCCTGGTGGCGCAAAGATTAAGCACTTGACTGCTAACCGAAAGTTCGGCAGTTCAAACCCACCAGCTGCTCTGCAGGAAAAAGAAGTGGCAGTCTGCTTCCATAAAGATTTACAGCCTTGGAAACCCTATGTGTCGTATAGGATTTCCATGAGTTAGAATAGACTCGATGGCACACAAAACAACAACAACAACATAATCGGAGTAGTTTGGGGAAAAGTACTGAATATCCATGGACTGCCAAAAGACCAAACAAATCAGTCTTAGAAGAAATACAACCAGATGCTCCTTCAAAGTGAGACATTAGCTTACTTACTTTGGACACATCGTCAGGAAAGACCAGTCGTTAACAAAGGCCATCGTGACTGCTAAAGCAGAGGGTCAGCGAAAACAAAGGAAACTCTCAGTGAGACAGATTGACACAGTAGCCTCAACAGTGAAAAACGTACCAACAATCGGAAGATGGCGCAATACTGGGCAACGTTTCGTTCTGTTATACGTAAGGTCGCCGTGAGTCAGAGCCAATTCGATGGCAACAAACAACAACAACAAATCTGAGTAGTTACAATAAATATTTTTAGAATAAAAGTACCAATATTTGGTTAATGTTCCCAAGTCATACATTTCATTACTCAACAGAAATCAAGCACTATCCATGAACCAGACACTGTGCCAGGTCCTCGGAATACAAGACAACAGTGTCCCCTCATCACCAAGCTTAAATTAGGTTTTAGAAAGGCACAGCTAATGCTTTCAACAGGCTGGCAATGCGTGAGTGGACACAGGAGTGTGAGGCCTTCCCCAAACCAGCTCTCCCCTCACTGCGTGTCTAAGGCTGACAGCGTGGGACCAGCAATGGCTCATCAGTCTCTGCTCCTCCAATGACACCCTGACCACACTGGCTGCTGAGCTGCACGACAACATTTTGCTCTAAGAATCCCAAATTCTTATTAGCGGGTAAATACATTGATCAAACTTCTTTCCCAGCCGAGGAATCTCTGACGGAAGGTCACCCAGCCTCTATCCAAGTATTTCCAGTAACAAGGAAGTTACACTTCTTGCTCACATGTAATTTAATCTACTTTTCACAATAACCATTAACTGTTAAAAAATTTGTGACATTCTCCCACGCCCTCAAGTCCCTCCTCCCCCCTTGTTTTCATTGTCCTGGTTCTGCCCTTGGCTGGTAAGCAATATGGTTAACAAGAACACACCAACTTATGGAGACCAAAGGCTATGCCAGAGCCTCTCACAGCTGGCCCCATCCCACATCTCCCCATGACCCCAGAGAATATCCTGGGTGGGTCTCGGCTGCCATGTTGGGTCTACACTTCTCCTACCCTTTCCTGGACAAGCAACCACAAGGTGGACCAATCAGTTCTCCCTCTTAAAAATCTGGAATAAAACACAGGCTGGCAGTCAGGCAGCGGTGCCTCTGCAGCTAGAGGACATTTAGGGGCTGGGGCAACTGTATATGGTGATGAGTAAGCTGGGAAAGCTGGTGTGCAGAATAAAAGAGAGAAGAAAGGTGGCATGGCTGCAAAGAGAGGGGGATCAGAAAGACTTCTTCGGTTTCTGTCAACTTCCTAGTTCCCAGCTCTGACTCCTAACCTTGATTTTTAATAGCCTCCTTCTGATTAAGCCAGCTTGAGTCATTTTCTGTTTCTCGCAACTGAACGATTACTGACTGTCATGGTTTGAATTATGTCCCCCAAAAAATGTGTGTATCAGTTTGGCTGGGCCATGATTCCTGGTACTGTGTGATTTTCCTGTATGTTGTAAACCTGCCTCTATGATGTTAATGAGGGAGGATGGGTGGCAGTTCTGTTCGTAAGGCAGGACTAGATCTACAAGACTGGATTGTGTCCTGAGGCAATCTCTTGAGATATAAAAGGCAGAAGTGAGCTGTGAGACAGGGGGACCTCATACCATCAAGAAAGCAGCGCCGGGAGCAGACCGCGTCCTTTGGACCAGGGTCTCTGCGCCGAGAAGCTCCTAGTCCAGGGGAACACCGAAGAGAAGAAGGCAGACAGAGAGAGAAAACCTTCCCCTGGAGCTGATGCCCTGAATTTGGACTTTCAGCCTACTTTGACTGTGAGGAAATAAACGTCTCTTCATTAAAACCATCCACTTGTGGTATTTCTGTTGTAGCAGCACTAGGTGACTAAGACACTGACCAACACAGGCTTATACTCATCTGTTTCCTGAGTAGTTCCTGAGCGCCTCCTATACGTACTGTGCATTTGGGGATTGCTAAGAAGCTGAAAACAACTCCCTCTCTCAAGGAACTGGAAACTGGATGAACAAGCAAGATCAGGGAAAACAAACAGGTATAGTTTGATAGGAGAATTGAATGTGGATATGACAACCAAGGTTCTAGTTCAGTCCACCACTGACTGCCTAAACGACCTGGACTGGTTGTCTTTTCCTCCTGAGTCTTAGTCTCCTCATCTATAAAATAAGGACTAAGGAATAGATGACTTTCAAAATCTCCACTTACTTTTGGGATTCCTTGAAAGCACTAGACTCAATACCTACTACATATCCAATAACGCTATCTTTAGGAGCCATGTGGGTAGCAGAATATCTTCCGTCTGTCCGCAGTTTACTGCTTCAGTTAAGAGACAACATAACATAAGCCCTGTCCAGAAGGCGCTGCGCTTGTGGTTCTGAGGGACAGTCAGGGGGAAGGGAAACCTCGAAGAGTTCATCATCTAGAGCGGCATGTCCAAGAGAACCTTCTGCGATGAGGGAAGTGTTCTAGAGCTGCACTGTCCAGTATGGTAGCCAATAGCCACCAGTGGTTCTTGAGTTTTTGAAATGAGGCTAGTGTGAGGAACTAAATTTTTAATTTTAATTAAGTTTAAATAGAGATATTTGGCTAGCAGCTACTGTACTGGACAGCAGACATCTAGAGGTCAAAATAAAAAACCCCAAGAAGAAGTAAGAAGCACTCTAACAGGGACAAACACAAACCCCTAAGGAACATCAGGAATGGAGAGACTGCTCTGCTTGAAAGAAAAGGGGAAGAAATGCTGACTTCTGAAGTGGACCAGAAAGCGTAAGGAAAGTTTGTTAGTGTTAAAGCACTGTATAGGTTGGGTATCAAAACCCAAACCCATTGCCATCGAGTCGATGCCAACTCATAGCGACCCTACGGGACAGAGTAGAACTGCCCCATAGGGTTCCCAAAGAGCAGCTGGTAGATTCAAACTGCAGACCTTTCGGTTAGCAGCCAAGTTTTTAACCACTGCACCAACAGGGCTCCACAGGTTGGGTACGGAGGGGAGAAAATGAGCAAGGGGTGCTTTCTGGGCAAAGGAAACAATCTACGCAAAATTATGGCTGCATGAGGAGGCAGAGCATACTCGGGGAGGACAAGAAGATTCCACACGAGCAGTACTGCAGTCCCTCCAGTTGCCTCCCCCATATCACCTCTCCCCTTCATCCTTACTAACAAAATGCTGATTCTGTACAAAGTGACAACATTTTCAAAAATCAACATTTCCCAGCTTCTCTTGTAGCTGTGAGTGGTCAGGTGACAGCTCCAGCTAATGAGGTCAAGCAGAAGTCTCTCTTGATATACAGGGGTCACCCTTTCCTCTGTGTTGCTTCCTTCCTCATTCTGTTTGGAACTGAAGGGGAAGCTGAAGGTAGAGCAGCTGTCTTGTGACTATCAGGCATCTTGTGACTGTGAGGATGAAACAAAAATAGGAGAGGCCTGGAACTCTGATAGGAGTCCCTGGATGGCACAAACAGTTAAGCACATGGCTAGTGACACAAACAGTTAAGTGCTAAACTGCTAGCTGAAAGGTTCATGGTTCAAACCCATCCAGAGGTACCTCAGAAGTCAGGCCTGGTGATCTGCTTCCAAAGGGTCACAGCCTTAAAAACCCTATGGAGCAGTTCAACTCTGTACACATGGAGTCACCATGAGTCCGAATTGACTTGACGGCAATTAACAACAATTAACCAAAAGGTTGGGAGTCTGAATCAACCCAGAGGTGCCTTGAAAGAAAGGCCTGGCAATTTACTTCCAAAAGATCACAGCCATGGAAAACCCTATGGAGCACAGTTCTACTCTGACACACATAGGGTCTCCACGAGTCAGAAATAACTCAACAGCAACTGGTTTAACATATTGACAGCATCATGGAGACACTGAATCAGCCTTGCTCTACCCTTGTCCAGACTTGTTATGTAAGAAAAATAAATCCCTATTTGTTACGTCATAGTAGTAAGATTTCAGGTCCATGTAGTCAGATATAATCCCTAAATGAAATCAAATTTGGTACCTGGAAGTGAGGTGCTGAAAAACGTAGAACTGGCAAATTGGAGAAAAGTAGGCAATGAGAGGAGAGAAGGCACTGCCCAGGGGTGAATGGAAATCTGGTGACTTTGTTATGTGCTGGTAAAAACATCTGGTCTAGCTGTTGCCTGCTGTACTTTGGGACATAAACTGTGCGTGACTGAGGCTGTAGAGTTAAGGGTAATGGGGAAAAAGCCCTTCAGAATGTGCTGCATATTAGCTTGTCTGAGTGTCTTAGTTACCTAGTGCTGCTATAACAGAAATATCACAAGAGGGTGGCTTTAACAAACAGAAATTTATTCTGTCACAGTTTAGGAGGCTAGAAGACCGAATTCAGGGTGCTGGCTCTAAGGAAAGGTTCTGTCAGCTCTGGGGGAAAGGCTTTGTCTCTTCAGTTTCTATTCCTTGGCTCTTTGGTTATCCTCACGTGGCATGGCATCTATCTTTCCCCATCTGCTTGTTCACTTGCCTGTTTAAGCTCTTTTATATCTCAAAGGAGACTGACTTAAAATACACCCTATAAACCTTCATCTTAGGTACAAAAAAAAGAATTATCTATGTGAGATCAAATTGACAAAAGCAACTCAAAAGATTTGATGGGAAGCCTAGGGGGCAGTGCGTTGAAGATAATGGTGGTGGAATAATTTGGAAAAGGATAGTGAGAATAGCAGCACAACTGGAAGAATGTAATCAATGTCAATGAATGGTACACGTAGAAACTTTTGAAATGGTGTCACTTCGGCTATGTATATTTTCACCAAAAAAAAAAAAAAGGTCCTCCAAGGAGGAGAAGGGAAGAGTGTTGACATGTCGAGGGGTTGTTAACCAATGTCATAAAACAATATGTGTACTAACTGTTTAGCGAGAAACTATTTGTTCTGTAAACCTCCACCTAAAGTACAATTAAAAAAAAAAGATACACCCTACACTAATACTGTCGCATTAATGTAACAAAGACAACCCATTCCCAAATGGGATTGTAACCACAGGTATAGGAGTTAGAATTTACAACACCTGTTTTTGGGGGACACAATTCCATCCATAACACTGAGGGAGAAGGATGAACTCAGACTACAGTAGCTAGTTTGCAAGCAGCAACAGAAGAAATTCTGCTTTGCTAAGGGAGGTATGGAGTCCCTGGGTGGTGTGAACAGTTAAGGCACTCAGGTACTAACCAAAGATTGGAGGTTTGTGTCTACCCAGAGGTACCTCAGTAGAAAAGCCTGGCAATCTATTTCTGAAAAATCAGCCTTTGAAAACCCTCTGAAGCACAGGTCTACTCTGACACACATGGGGTCATCATGAGTTGGAATCGACTTGATGGCAAATGCTGTTTTATTGTTGTTTTTCTTTTTGGTAAGGGAGATATCACCACCTATCACCTTTTGAAAAAGCAAACCGCTTCTATACCCTCAAACACAAGCCTTGATAGAAAAGGCTGGTACCAGTTGGAAATAGAAAAACTTTCCCATCATTTCCTTCCCTGAGGGACATGATGCGGCAAATACAATTTCAAAAACTGGACTAGCTGAGGTAAGACTATAACTTCACGTCACCAGAACTGTCCTTAATCGAAATTTCTCAAGCTAAAGCACCTGGACAGGAAATGAACCACAATCCTTTAGCTTGCTTGCTGTAGAAAACCTATTATTCCCTCAAGTATAAAATCCACAGTTTGGTACTACAGATCATTTTCAGAATTATGTAAGACCATAATTAACGTTGCTCCTGCTTTGGTAAATGATGTTTAAAATGTTGTTAGTACTCATTCTGCGAATATTTTTATCTATGTGGAAGTGATAAAACAAATTTATTTGGAAAAGGTCCATTTAGAAAGCAGTTTAATGTTTCCCTCGGCTTTATCTCAGGATTTTACAAGTCAAGAGCTCTGAGCGGATGTAAGTGCAGCAGCTCGTGCATGTACGGTGGGGAGTGCAGGGCTCTGCCACCTCCAGGAGATACAATTCTTTCACTGAAATACATGAAATTATCAGAACCATTTAACAAGGAAAATTCTCCTCCTGCTTAAAAAAAAAAATTGGGATTATCAAAAACATCCAAAATTTGTACTTTACTAGACCAAGTGTTGACATTTAATTGTAGCATACTTCCAACGTAAGAATCATTCATGCACTCTGCACAAACACTATTTCCAGCAAGCAAACCAGTCAAAACTCTTATTATTTATTCCTAAAACTGTCAATGTTCATTACTGTGATTGAGAGACTAGATTTCGAGTTCAACTTGATTTGAATCCTAGCTATGTGAACTAACAGCTATGGGGGATTTGGACACGGTGTTCAGCCTCTCTAGTCTCAACTCTTCACCAGCCATCTGTCAGCTTGTCCCTACTGCAGTGACTTGTGCGTTCCTGTGATGCTGGAAGCTATGCCACCATTTCAAACACCAGCAGGGTCACCCACAGTGGACAGGTTTCAGCAGAGCTTCCAGACTAAGACAGACTAGGAAGAAAGGTCTGGTGGTCTACCTCCAAAAATCTGCCAATAAAAACCCTAAGGACAACAACAGAACATTGTCCAACACAGTGCTAGAAGATGAGGCCCTTAGGTTGGAAGGCATTCAAAATGCACAGTGGTCACAACGGTGGACTCGAACATACTGGTGACCGTGGGGATGGCACAGGACTGGCAGCACTTTGTTTTGTTGTGCACGGGAGAGCCGTGGGCAGAGCCAATGGGACAGCAACTAACTACAATAACAAGAGTCTCATCTCTAGCACGGGCAGTAATACCGACCATCACAGAGGTAACGTGAGAATTCTAATCCGTGTAAAAATGCAAACATTAGTAAACAGTAGTTACAGTGGCTCTTATTATTATTCAATTAGTTTCACTGCAAAGAAAATAGGATTTGTTAGCTGTTTCATAAATTGCCATAAGACACATTTCTAATTTTCAGTCTGTTGTTTATTTAACTAACATCCAGGCAGAGCTTCTTGTCCAGCGTTTAAATCAGAATAGAATGTATCCTGGCTTATCCACTGCTGCAGCTTGAGAAGCTCAGCATGCCTCAGAGTATGGGCCCCACACCTGCAGCACCAGCATCACCCAACAACTTGAGAGAAAAGCAAATTCTCAGGCTTCTCCCAGGGGAATTCCATCTCTAGAATCAGAAGCTCTAGGGGTGAGGCCCAGCAACCTGTTTTAACAAGTTCTCTGGGGGATTCTGGGGCACACTCAGTTTGAGAACAGCTGAAAGGAATGTCTACCAGTTGCCACCGAGTCGATTCCAACTCATGGCGACTCCATGCGTTGCAGAGTAGAATTGTGTTCCACAGAGATTTCATGACTATGACCTTTTGGAAGCAGATTGCTTTTGTTCTTTTTCTCATGTATAAATTGAGGGTAACGTTAATTGTCTGTGTGGTAACTTGCCTAAAAATACTTCAGTATTGTCCGTGTGATGTACGGTCTTGTAAGATAAATCCAGTCTACTCTTAGAGTGGTTGGCTGGCATTGGAAAGTTCCCTAGTCAGGAATCCACAGTGCAGAGGGGTTGCTTATGTACTTCAAATGCCACTGAAATGCACATCAGGGGGTTTGCTGTTAGCATCCAGTTCCAGCTGCCATCAAGTAGATTCTGACTCATGGTGACCTCATGTGAGTCAGAGTGAAACTGTGGTCCACATGGGTTTTTAATAGCTGATTTTTCAGAAGTAGATCTCCAGACCTTCTTTCCAAGGTGCCTCTGGGTAGGTTCAAACCACCAACCTTTTGGTTAGTAGTCAGGTACTTAATGGTTTGTGCCACCCAGGAATTACTTCAAAGAAATGTAGCTCCACTCCAGGCAAACATCACTAACCTGTGGCCCTTTGGGCTACCTCCCAGGGACCTGGGAGAGATGTGGGAGCTGATCAGGGCTCTTCCCAAGGCTGTTCTCAGATGGAGGCTTCCAATTCCCAGGCGAGACTGCTTCCTGTGGACTTGGCTTCCCCCAGCCTTCCCAGGCACTTCTGAGGGATGCACCAGAATCCTCAGCACTTTCCCTCTCAGCGTGGTGCAGGGAAAGAGGTGAATGAGGCCAGCCTGCAGAAGAGCCTAGAGCTGGGGGACCAAACCTCTCCCACAGGCCTAACCACCCTAACCAGTCAGAACTGGTCAGAATTGAAGGTAACAACTCAAGGCCTCCAGAGAAGGAGGTTCCATGCCACTCAAACTTTAAAACCTTTTTAACATATGTCCACATAAAAAACATGCATAGGAATGTTCATAGAGGCATTATTCAGAATTGCCAAAAGGAGGAAACAATCTAAATATCCAAGAACTAGTGAATGTATAAACATAATGTGGCATACTTGTACAATGGAATATTAATCAGGCAAAAAAAAAAAAAAAAAGAATGAAGTACCAACATATAGCACATGTTACGATATGGGTGGCCCTTGAAAACATCATGTTAAGTGAAAGAAGCCAGTCACAAAGGACCACATATTGTAGGAACCCATTGATACGAACGCCCAGAATAGGCAATAGGCAAATCCACAGAGGCAGAAAGTAGATTAGTGATTGTCTAGGGCTTAGGAGTAGGGAGGAATGGGAAGTGACAGCTACGCTATTTCTTTCGGGGGAACAAAAGTATTCTAAAATTAGATTATGAGATGGTTGCACAACCCTGTGAATATACTAAAAACACTGAATTTGTACACTTTAAATGGGTGAATTGTATGGTATAAGAATTGTATCTCAACAACCAATTTGAAAAACAAAAACCATTCCCGCCAAGGAGTCCCTCCACAGAGCTAATCTGACCCTCCCTAGTGGGTCTGTACTGTTTACTTAAATTGGCTGTAGAGCAACCAATCCACAGTTTGGAAGGTGGCTGAGACTATGATGAGGCAACTAGGGTGCATGCAAAATTTAAGGAGGCACTCACTCTCAGGGTCATATAAGTACAGGGTCAGCACTTATATGACCCTGAGAGTGAGTGCCTCCTTAAATTTTGCACCCTAGGCACTTGTTTGCATCATGCTAGAGGCTGGTTCATGTTCTGAAGTATCTACAGATTTTGCTCCCCTAAAAATGTTTTCAAACTACTTGCTATTCCTTTGCTTTAAGAACTTCACTGGCTCCCTAATGCTTACAGATTAAAGTTGAGAATTCAAGATCTTCTACTTTGGACTTTATCCTGTGGGCAAACAGGCACACACTCTGGAGTTAGATTAGGAGGAAATGACGAATCCCCTGCCAGCAAAGGTGCCGTGAGCATCGCAGTGGGTCACCAACATAACGGCAGGGCAGGGATTGAAACCTAGGCACTGATCACAACCAGTGTCCAAGCCCTCAGCCCTCTGCTCCCGTAGCCTTCCTACCAAGAAAAAGTGGTTGAGATGCTATCTTTGGGTCGCCAACACTTAGCTCCAGCCCTTGCACAAGGCAGTCTTTTTAGAACTGACTGGTTAAACACCAGTGGTTAACTAGGAAAAGCTAGATCAGTTCTAACTTAACAATTGTTAACAGGTACAAAAAGAATAAATCAAGGTAAAATTTGCCATTCACTGTGAAATTCCTGACTTCTCTAATGATATGCCAAGAGCACAATAAAAGAAAAAAATCTAATAGCTTCGAACTATGGAAATCGTACGTCCACACATATTCCTGGCTTGCAATATTTTACCTTAAACCTGGTCTTCATTCACCACAAAAAAGCAAAGTTATACAAGGACTAAATTAAGAACAATCTTGAAAAGCCATGCATCTCCAGCAATCTGAGACATTTTTCTTTCTTGTTTTGCCCACTCCCTAAAAGCCTGTAGAAAATGAAAGGGAAACGTCTCTATTTCAGAAAGTAGCTCTCCACCCAAATGAGTTGTGAATGAGCAAGGAAGAAAAATACAACAAAAACAAAAACAGAAAGCACATTTTTCTGGGATTGGAAAGAGACCAGAGTCATCTGGAGACAGGGAGCAACAGTGCCACCAAGTGGTGATAGTTTTGCAAGTCACCCTCTGGGGTCTAACTAAACTCCTGCTCTACATCCAGGCAGCAATCAAGACTTTTTTTGAGGGGGAGGAGGTGTTTTTTTTTAAAAAAAAAAATGATGCCAGACTTCATCACCACACAAACTGATGAGGCAGAGCAGAGGGACATGTCCAGTCTGTATTTTTTTAAAAAATCTCCCTAAGGTGATTTTGCTGCACAGTGAAAGTTGAGAACCACTGATGATGACTGTGATGATAATCACACTGGACACAGATGTGATTATCATGCTTTTATTTTCCAGTAAAGTGTCACTTGTAGCTACTCCATTTATATCATCCATTGATAAATGGTATATAAGTATATACCATTTTATATACAAATAGCATATAAATTCTTGAAAAACTTAACTATGTACGATATAAGTAATCATAATCATACACTTTCTACATTTTCCACAGTCAACATAAAATAGGCATCAAAACTATCTAGATTACATTTCTTAGTTTTGCCATTACTGCAAACAATGAATAGCTAATTCAACAGACTTAACCTTACCATGAATTAAGCATATTGACACATCTATACTCAACACAAAAACTCTTTGCAGGTTCACTGGACGACCAAACTGCCGACCTTTCAGTTAGCAGCCAAGTGCTTAGTTAACCAGTGCACCACCAGGGCTCCTTTTATTTGCTTATACAAAGGATTTCAAATCAATAAATCATTCTTATCTATATTAGAAGGGGTTTGTATGGTTTTTTTTTTTTTTTTTTTTTTTTCACTCAAAT
>NW_004444062.1:6830860-6870199 GCF_000243295.1 Trichechus manatus latirostris
TATATTAGAAGGGGTTTGTATGGTTTTTTTTTTTTTTTTTTTTTACACAAACAAGAGATGTAAAGTCTGAAAGCTTCTATTGTTGGTAAAATCTGTAAATGCACAATGTAATCTGAAATGCTTACAATGAAAGGTATTAGACCACAACTAAAATTATTCCCTGGCACACAGAGGTAAATGAAAGGATTTTTCCCCATTCCAAAATCAGGGAGCTGCCTAAAAAATTATGTTTTAACAACAAAGAACTATCTTTTCTATGATACACTAAGAGGGGAAAGTATGGAGTATTTCCACTACCAAATATCTAAATCAGAAGTTGATTTTCAGCATTTTTGCAGACCTGACAATTAGGTTAGAGTCCTTGGCTAAGAAAACAAATTCCTGCACTTTCTGTGCCCTTGGTGCTACTGAGGAGACAAAGCTTCCCTGGAAAATAAAATGGAGGGAAAGAGGCAAAGCACCATATGTTTAGTTTCATCTGGCACATTACTAAATTTAACTTCATACCTGTCTTAGTCATCTAGTGCTGCTATAACAGAAATTAGGGGAAGGCTTTCTCTCTGTCAGCTCTGGAGGAAAATTCTTGTCATCCATCGGTTGAAGAGCTTCTCAGTGTAGGTACCTTGGGTCCAAAGGACGTCCTATTCGCCTGGCTCTTGTTTCTTGGCAGGATGGGTCCCCTGTTTCTCTGCTCGCTTCTCTTTTTTATATCTCAAAAGAGAGTGACTTAAGACACAACTTAATCTTGTAGATTGAGTCCTGCTTCATTAACATTACTGCTGCTAATCCCACCTTATTAATATCATAGAGGCAGGATTTACAATACAGGAAAATCACATCAGATGACAAAATGGTGGACAATCACACAAAAGTGAGAATCATGTACTAGTTAAGTTGATAGATATCTTGGGGGGATACAATTCAGTCCATAACAATACCTATTCACGTTTCTTATCACTGCATTTCCCCCATTGCACTGGCTCTTAGTTTCTCCAGGCAGCACAACTCTTCACAAGCAGTTGTTGGTTGCTGTCCAGTCGGCTCTAACTCTTAGTGACCCCGTGTACAACAGAATGAAACGTTGCCTAGTCCTGCACCATCTTCACGATCATCGGTATGCTCGAGTCCATTGCTGCAGCTACGTTGTATTTTGAGAGACTTCCAACCGGGAGGGCTCATCTTCCAGGAGTATATAGTGCAATATTCTATTGTGATTCATAGGGTTTTCACTGGCTAATTTTAGGAAGTAGACTGACAGACCTTTCTTCCTAGTATGTCTTAGTCTGGAAGCTCCACTGAAACCTGTCCACCCTGGGTGATAGTGCTGTATTTGAAATACTGACAGCATAACTTCCAGCATCATAGCAACAAGCAAGCCACCACAGCAAGGCAAACTGACAGACTGGTGATGGTCCCATATAATAGTTCTTCAAAAAATATCACTGATGACCCAGATTTATTTGAGGCCTGAGATACTTGGGTGATCCATTCTGGTCCATCTGCAGAGATGTACAGCAGTCTAATGGAATGAGTCCCAGCCTAGGACTAGAGGTCTGGGTTGGATTTACTTGTGGTCACTTATTCTAAGTCCTTGCTACTCAAAGTGTGGTCTCTGGACCAGCAGTATTTGCATCACTGGGGAGCTCGTGAGAAATGCAGAACCTCAGGACGCACTCAGACCTACTGAATCAGAATCTGCCTTTTAGCAAGATCTCCAGAGGACTCCTCGCACGTGAAAAGTTTGTGAAGTGCTGCTCTAAACCCTGACCTGGAGCAAGGCACTTAATCTACAGGTGTCCTCACTTCTTCATCTGAGGACTGAGAATAACTCTACCTGCTTTACCTTCCTTACAGGCCGATGGTTGGATCAAAAGCAAGAATGGTTTGTATATGAGAAAGGGTTATCGGACAAATACAAGCATCATTATTCTCTTCTCAGAGGAACAGTTATGTCTGTCTCAACTATGCCCTCCAAATGCGGTGTTAAACACACTCAACCATCAGCAGCTTTGCCATGTAACAGAACTAACAGTACTCCCAGTTAACACTACCCTCTATCAAATTTATGGAGTTCCTGGGTGGTGCAAACAGTTAATGTGCTCAGCTGCTAACAGAAATGTCAGTGGTTTGGGTTCACCCAGAGGCACCTCAGAAGAAAGGCCTGGACAAAGGATATGAACAGGCATTTCACGAAAGAAGATATTCAGGCCGCTAGCAGACACA
Organism: Trichechus manatus latirostris; assembly: GCF_000243295.1. Lineage (NCBI taxonomy): Eukaryota > Metazoa > Chordata > Mammalia > Sirenia > Trichechidae > Trichechus > Trichechus manatus. The sequence goes on from NW_004444062.1 coordinate 6,833,084, forward strand.
TGAAGAAGTGCTCGTGATCATTAGCCATTAGAGAAATGCAGATCAAAACTACAATGAGATATCATCTCACCCCAACAAGGCTAGCATTAATCCAAAAAACACAAAATAACAAATGCTGGAGAGACTGTGAGAAACTGGAACACTTATACACTGTTGGTAGGAATGTAAAATGGTACAACCACTTTGGAAATCGATTTGGCGCTTCCTTAAAAAGCTAGAAATAGAAGTACCATACAATCCAGCTATCCTGCTCCTTGGAATATATCCTAGAGAAACAAGAGCCATCACACGAATAGATATATGCACACCCATGCTCATCGCAGCACTGTTCACAATAGCCAAAAGATGGAAGCAACCTAAGTGCCCATCAATGGACGAATGGATAAATAAACTATGGTATATCCATACAATGGAATATTACACAACGATAAGGAAGAATGATGAAGCTGTGAAACATCATATAACTTGGTGGAAGCTAGAACTTATTATGCTGAGTGAATTTAGTCAGGCACAGAAGGACAAATACTGCTGTATAAGACCACTATTGTAAGAACTCAAGAAAAGGTTTAAAAACAGAAGAAAACATTCTTTGATGGTTATGGGGGTGGGGAAGGAGGGTGAGGGTTATTCACTAACTAGATAGTAGATAAGAATCATCTTAGGTGAAGGGAAGGACAGCACACACTACAGGGGAAGCCAGCACAATTGGACTAAACCAAAGCTAAAAAGTTTCCCCAATACAGTCAAATACTTAGAGAGACAGAGTAGCAGGGATGCGGGGTCTGGGGACCATGCTTTCAAGGGACGTCTATGTCAATTGGCATAACAAACCTTATTACGAAAATGTTCTGCATCCTACTTTGGTGAGTGATGTCTGGGGTCTTAAAAGCTTGCAAGCGGCCATCTAAGATGCATCAATTGGTCCCAACCACTTAAGAGTAAAGGAGAATGAAGAACACCAAAGACACAAGGAAAGTATTGGCCCAAGAGACAGAATGGGCCACATAAAACAGAGACTTCATCAGCCTGAGACCAGAAGAACTAGATGGTGCCTGGCTACCACCAATGAACATCCTGACAGGGAACACAACAGAGGGTCCCTGATGGAGCAGTAGAACGATGGGATACGGAACTCAAATTCTAGTAAGAAGACCAGACTTAATGACCTGACTAAGACTGGAGGCGCCCCGGAAAGCATGGCCCCTGGATCTCCATCACCCCAGAACTAAAACAATTTCCGAGGCCAACTCTTCAGACAGGGATTGGACTGGACTGTGGGACATAAAGTGATACTTGCGAAGAATGTGCCTCTTAGACAAGTAGATACAAGAGACCAAAGGGGTGGCTTCTGTCCAGAGGTGAGATGGAAAGGCAGAGAGAGTTAGGAGCTGGTTGAATGTTCATGGGGAATCAGGGGCGGAGGGGAGGAGTGTGCTGTCGCAGAATGGGGTGACCAGTTGGGGCTCATAACAATGTATGCAAAAAAAAAAAAATTCTGTATGGGAGACTAACTTCAAATGTAAACTTCATTTAATTACAACAATACAAAAAAGAAGAAGAAGAAAGGCCTGGAGATTTACTTCTGAGAAACCAGCCACTGAAAACCCTATGGAGCACAGTTCTACTCTGACACACATGGAGACGTCATGAGTCAAGAGTTGACTTGATGGTAACTGGTTATCAAATTTATAGTTTAACGAGTACTGTCCTTTCACATACTCAGTGCCTCACAAACTTTTTGCCCAAAGACCCCATAACACAAAGAATATACTTCCCTAGGGGGTCTGAGGTAACAGCCATAAGTAGCCACCACAAACTTACAGCATCTCTGAAACCTTCTGCTTTAAATTTAAACAACTATGTAGCTATTACCATTCTATTTTATAACATGTCTGCTCATTTTATTATAAAAATGTTTTGTCTTGCCAAGTCTTCAAGTAAAAAGGTGACGATTCCTGTCTTTATTCCATAGTTTCCCTTCACGATAGCACTTGCTGTATACCTGCCCTACCAGATGAGCAGAGACCCACCCCTCTGAGACTGAGAATTAAAACCATCCCCCCAGACTTCAGAGACCCTGGTGGGCCAAACAGTTAATGTGCTCAGCTGCTAACTGAAAGGCTGGAAGTTTGAGTCCACCCAGAGGTGACTCAGAAGAAAGGCCTGGCAATCTACCTCCCCAAAATTAGCCATTGAAAACCCTATACAGCACAGTTCTACTCTGACACACATGGAGTCACCATGAGTGGAAGTCCATTTGATAGCAACTGGATTCCTAGACTTCACTAACTTAAAGCTGGAATTCTTAGAAGAAACCAACTGGTCTCTGTTGAATTTAAACAAACAAACAAAAACACCTGGAATTCGAGGATGCTTTCCCAGGTCTTACTAGACATATCTACATAAACTTCTAAATAGGAATCAATTTCCTACCTACCTCAGGCATGTTTCCAAAATATAAAATTCAGATTGTTGCATCTTAATTGTTTCCCAAGGATTCTGTGCATAGCAACAGTTACACATCCCTGAGTAAATGGCAGGTTCACTTTCTTTGAGACAATATTTACCCAGTCTAATCTCTCCACTTCCATCTACACTGCCTGACCTGCTATCTTCCTCTCTTTTTACCTTATATTTTGTCTGGTCCACATGCCTTACTCACTAACGTCCTTCTCTCCATTGTTCAGCCAATCTCTAAAAATCAGAACCCAAAAATTACAGAAAATTCTATTTCTCCAACTTTCACTAGTATCCTTATTGCTAGGCAAAGACCACAGTTTTTTAAATTACAGATTTTTTTTTTATTTTCTTCAGTATTTTCAAGGTGGGATGGAATGGATGGGACAGTAGAATTATCTGTGCCTCACTTCTCCCCTTGAAGGACACTATGAGATTGCCTGCCGTTTAATTAAAGCTTGTACTGCCAGAATGTAAATGCAAAATAGTCACACATAAAACATTTTGAGCTTCTGAGACAGGTTCTAAAAGGCACTGTTTGTAAGTATTTCTTACAAGCATACTTTGTTGCTGTCTTTCATGCCAAAGTCAGAAGTGAACTTGCTGAGTCCACCGGCTGCAGATTCCTCCACCGCCCCGGGACCATCCACTACGGATCTTATACTGTCTCTACACAGTACATATCCTGCTAGGGACGGACAGGCCAAACCAGGGATCTCTGGGGAAACAAACCTCAAAAAATAAACAAACAAAAAAATAAGTTGCTGTTGAGTCGACTCCAACCCCTGGAGACCCATGTGTGTCAGAGTAGAACTGCGCTCCATAGGGTTTTCGATGGCCAGTTTTTTTTTTTTGAGGGGCAGTAGATCACCAGGCCTTTCTCCTAAGATGCCTCCATCTAGATGGACTGGAACCTCTAACCTTTTGGTTAGCAGCCGAGTGTGTTAACTGTTTAACATAACCAGACACTCCAAATAATTTATTACCTCAGGTCCCTAAATTGTCTGAGGATCTGGAGGTCTCTCAGATCTGGATTGGGATTCTAGGTATTCTGTGCACGTGTGCAAGAGAGAGAAGAAAAATAAAAGCATTTTAGACTCTGAGTTGGTATATTAATAATAAACACTTATCATGCCTTTATTATATGGCAAGCACTATACTAAGTGCTATACATGAATTATTTCCTCTAATTCAGACCACAAGCTCAAATCCTGCTGCTGTCTCCCACTAGCTCTGTGACCTGAGGAAAGAGATTTTAACCTCTCTGAGCCTCCACTTCCTCATCTGTAAAAGGGGTATAATAAAAATGCTGACTCTCATAAGGCTGACTAGGAACTGGAGGAAATGATTTATGTACTGACCGTGGGGATTAAAGTGGTCCCAGACAATGCCGGGATGCTCTGGCATCTCTGTGCCCAGAGGATGGGGAGCAGACAATGGTAGAGAACTAAGATGTCTGATTGTGGAGAAGAAAATTCAAAGAAAGATTTAAAAAATCAATCTCCATCCCCTCTACATCAGTCCCAATGCCAACATGGAGGGAGAGAGGGACTACTGATTCAGCCAAGTCCAGAAACATGTTTTCTATTCTGTGTTGGTGCCTATAACCAACAAAGAGACACGTGGATAGACTGAGAATGCATGTCCAACACAGATGCCAACGTGGGAACATCCTGTGGGAAGGAGCTCCAGAACAGGAAGCACACACTTGGGTCCACACCCACGGGGCCACGCCATGCATGTCTAGCCACAGTTCCAGGACTGTGTGCAGTTCAAAGCTGAGCTTGGAGCACAGACCCATGAGCTCAAGTCCTGCCGCAATCTCTCACTAGCTCTATGATCTAGGGAAAGCGATTTTAACCTCTGCAAGCCTCTGTTTCCTCATCTGTAAAATGGGCATGATAAAAATGCTGACTTTCATAAGGTTGACTGGAAATTAAAGGAAAGAATCCACGTACAGTACTTAGCATAGTGTCTGTCATATAATAAAGGGCATAAGTATTGTTTATCACCATCATCATCATCACTATTGTTATTATCATTATAGCAATTCAGAGTCTTACATGCTTTTATTTCTCTTCTCTCTCTCTCGCACATACACACAGTACCTAAAATACAAACCAGAAATTCAAACAGCATTTAATTCTGAGAGAACAAAACGGACATGCACCTATGGGGAAACAAGAGGCACAGGAGGGACTTAAGAAATCACAAACAAATACTAAGTTTGTAAGAATCTGAGCGATTTACTTGCCTTTCTTTAAAAGTCATAAAGCCTGTGTGAACTGGAGGAGATTGATGATGAAGATAGTGAATAAGTAAATTTTAGAGTATGTTACAAGGAGATAAGTGCTATGGGAAAAAATCAGGATAAGGAGATTAGAAAGACCTGGTAGGGGGAGGGCAGGTGGAATCTGAAACAGAGTGGCCAGGAGAGGCCTCCGTGAAAAGGAGATTTTAAACAACGATCTGCAGGAGGTGAGGAGTAGGCACGGGCGTTCTCTGGGGTAAGAGTATTCCAGGCAGAGGGAACAGCCAGTGCAAAGGCCCACAGGTTAGCAGCAAATGAGGTGTGATAATGAGTTGTTGCCCCAGAGTTTGGTGCACTGAGCAGATCCCTCTGCTGTGGGGCTCTGGTCTGTACCACAAACCTTGAGTGACATGGTCTTTGGGGAACCGAGAAGGGGAGTGCTTGGTATCATCCATCTCCCCTGCTGGAAACAGTGCTCAAAATAGTACTCAAAACAGTATTTAAACGTTCATCGGGCAGAAACCCCCAGGCTCACTCTCTAACTGGTAGGAAAGCAGGGAGCTGGCCTCCTCAGCATTGTAGGGTCGAGGTAGTCACAAAGGTCAAGTTAGGGAAGGAATATAGAGTTCATTCAGGGCAACCTCCTCCAAAAGGAGGAGCAGAGCTCTCTGATGTTTGTGGTAGTCAAAAGCACAGACTTAGGAATCTGCATTCAAATCTCAGCTTTTCCACTTATGAGCTGTGAATAGGAACAAGCTGTCTAAACTCTCATCTATAATATATTAATTATGCCTACTGACAACCTGGTTGAGATTAAGGGGACATAATGTCATTAAAACCAGTTGCCACTGAGTCGATTCCAACTCATGGCAACCCTACGTGTGTCAGAGTAGAACTGTGCTCCATAGGGTTTTCAGTGGCTGATTTTTCAGAAGTAGATCACCAGGGCTTTCTTTTGAGGCACCTCTGGGTGGACTTGAACATCCAACTTTTTGTTTAGCAGCCGAGTGTATTAACCTTTTGTACCATCCAGAGGCGCCATAATGTCACTACTGACATTTTATTTAAAAGTGATCAAAACTGATGAGATTGAAAAGAAAATCAGTGACGTGAACATTTCCAGTATAAAGTCACCCCCCAACCCCTATGATGTGAAAGTCCCTCTGCTCCCTGCCCTCTGCTTCTCTTGCCTTCAGTCCCTCCCCATGGGGTACCATGGAGGTCTGGCAGCACCCTCCTGCTGTGGGCAGCCCCTCGGTGGGAGCTGTCTGCAATGTTGCAAGGCCAGGGTTTTAATTTCCCATTCCTAACTTAGTGTAATTCCATGAGCTGGGAAGCATCAACATTACCGTAACCATTATACTATTGAAGGAACTAAGAGTAAATGAAGTGATGTGATTGACATCACCAAGTTAGCTGAGCCAAAACCGTGATCAAAACTAGGCTCCTGTTTAATTTGGCAGAGGATTCATTTTGAAAATTAAATATTATGGAGACCCAGGAGAGGCAGAGAGAATAAGAGGGGAGGGGGAGAGGAAGGGAAGAGAGGTGAAGGGAGAGAGGGAAGTGGAAAGGCCGAAGGATCAAGAGAGGGGAAAGAAGAAGAGGGGAGGGTAAAGAAAGAGGAAGGGCTCCTCCGACAGTGCCCCCTCCCCTGTGGCAGCTTCCTGGAACCTAGTCTGAAACTCCTGGATTAGACTGTGCTACTTCCTAAGAGAGAGTGTTTGAGTGGTACAGTTAAGCTGATGGTTAAACAAATGGTTGCAAACCAAAAGGCTAGAGGTTTGTGTCTACCCAGAGGCATCTCGGAAGAAAGGTCTGGCAATCTACTTCCAAAAAAGCAGCCACTACAAACTCTATGGAACACATTTCTACTCTGACACATATGGGGTCACCATGAGTCAGAACTGACTCACAGGCCACTGGTTTTTGACTTCCTACGAGATGCAATGAAATATGTCCAGGGATAAGAGTGAACTGGCACTTATGCAATCTGAGAACCTCAAGAAATCTTTGGAATTCTACTATTTTGCTTTTTTTAAGGAAAAAAAATGTTATCTGGTTAAAGAACATTAAGAAAAGGAAATACTTGCTGTTGAAAGTTTATGATATCACTGGGCAGAGAAACAATCTAAATTACAGTCAAGAGAACTGCAATTTAATCTCATTTTTTGTCATAACTCAATATAGAAAGGCCTAAGAATAGACTACAGCACATTCTATATTTTTTTGGGTGGCACAGAGGGATACAAGGGCACAAGATGATCTCCCATGACACCCGACTGACCGATAATAACTGTGGCCAGAGGTCTGGGTGCTGAGGTGCCTCTAAGGCCACCCTATGCTGAGGTCTGTGTGTAAAAGTTCACTTAGCTAGCAGGGAGGGGAATACAGACAAGCTTAGAAACACAAGGGAAGGGAAAGAAAGAAGTGGGGGACACCAGGCTGAACCTCTAAAACATCCCCATGGCAGGGTGGATGAGAGGTCACATAAGCTCAGCAGAGGCACCATCGTCAGCACAGGTGTTGTAAACAGCTGAGTCCTATTGCAGGTTTACTCGGAATGTGGGAATCTTCTGGAAATTGTTACAGGCATTGTCTTGAGAGCTTCTTACTCAGGGAATGGCTTTGACTCAATATCTCATTTTACTTCTTCTTCCACTGGGTGTACTTTTGTTACAGGAAAAACTCGGGGCCGAATCTAGCGGGTTCATTTTGGCAGAGCCTTACCTTCATATCTGCTAGGAGAATCACACGCTTTCTGTGGGGTCGCCACTCGGAGAAAGATCTGCTGCCTCCACGAATGTCTTCGTGTCTTCACAGGGGTCCCACTGGCATCGCCTGGGTGGTTTGCTTTGGTTTCAAAGTCCCTAAAATTACAGGATAAATGACTTGTGACTGGTGGAGACACATCACTGGGTTGGTTTGGTTGGTTTTTGTTTTTGTTTTAAACAAAGCACTAAATTATAAATGTTTCTTGTATAAACAAACATAATTAATCACTAGATTTAAGTCAAGTTCACAGTGGGTCAACACCCCGGAAGGACTGCTTCTACTATGAAGGACAGAGAACTGTGGGCCACAGACCACTCGCTTCCAATGAGGCCTCTCCTGGGGCCACTTTAGGGAACAGGAACTACTTAAAGGGGGCGCTGTCACCGGGGTCTAGTCTGCACTAGTCTGCGTGTGGGAATATTTCCTCAACATAGGCCTACATCGCCATGGTTTGCCACCCAACAGTGAGGAAGATTCCTGGTCAATTACACGGAGCCATCAAGGAAGGCAACAGTCACGTGGTCACTTGCCGATGAGGATTGTTACCATTCGTATTTTAAAAGAGACAAAACAAAGTATCTACGTCCGTGTGTGTGTGTGTGTGTGTGCGCGCGCGTGTGCGCGTGTGTGCGCATGTGTGTGCGTAACACGACAAAACGAAGTATATATACATATACATATATCTAGTATATACATATACAATCTAATTATTCATTTTCTTCCTGTGCACAGGCCAACTTGGGGAAGTCCTTGTAATTCACACCTGACTATATATACACAATTAAGCAATCTCCTGAACTTAAAGGTCAGACATCCTGACTTACTTATGACAGCCACATGCTCACTATCCAGAAGCACTGCTACCACTTCGGAGATCTGGTTAAGACTTTCCTTAGTCTTCTGAAGATAACAATACCACGTTAATTAACTAATCCTTGTCAAAACTGAAGAGGCAGACTACACAATTTTAAATGACACCCAGTAAGAAAAAATTATAAGAAAGAAGATACAACAGACTTAGGTAAAATGATTTTTAAAGTGGCAACAGAACAGCTAAAAAAAATCCCTGTATTATCTATCAATAATTCAACACTTACAATGCCTAGGCTTAATATATCTAAATTAAGCCCTACCTTTTCGTGTTCATAAAGTCAGAGGTGTTATTTTCATCTACAGGAGCCAGAAATTTTAGAAAATTTGGCACAGAGGAAGAAGAATGAAGTTTTTTCCGCAGGGCATTACGGTAGGAGATGCTGAGAGTATGGTTGAAAAAAGAGTTTAGGATAAAGAAATATAAACACACAAAGTATAAAATATAAACTACAAAATAAAGAACATTTTAGTTCTAACGCTAAGAACTAAACTGGAAATAGTTTATAAATGAGATTTAACTTTCGTGTTCAGTCAATAAAATTCTATTTTAAATTAATGGAATCAATGAATTAATTTAAAAAACAAAAACATCAGTCTATCTTTCAAATCACTCTTCCTTTTAACCAGAAATAATTTCCCTATGTTAATCAGGAAGTTTCTGATATGGCACAAATTCCAATGTATATGGCACAAGCACCAATTGCCATGGAGTCGATTCCAACTCATGGCGACCCCATGTGTGTCAGAGTAGAACTGTGCTCCCACAGGTTTTCAATGGCTGATTTTTCAGAAGTAGATCTCTAGGCCTTTCTTCCAGAACACTTCTGGGTGGACTCCAACCTCCATCCTTTTGGTTAGTAACCGAGCATGTTAACCGTTTGCACCACCCAGAGACCTCCATGATCAAACACAGTTGTTGTTAACCTGTGAGTGGATGTGTGGAGGCAAGGGAACGTAAAAAAAGTATAGAGAAATAGCCCGTCATCAAGACTTGTTCTCATAATACTTTTGAGAAAAATTACTTGTAAAATTAAGTCAGCTCAATGACAAACTGAAAATAATAAAAGCAAAAACAAACACACACAAACGCACACGCATGAACAGTGGTTCCAGCTTCTCTGCATGGACTCTCCCTCCATTCAGCACATCCTCTCTGGTGTAAACTTCCGGCAAGACAAACGACAGTGAACTTGCCATGCAGTGTGCTCACCTCTTTGGCACAGCATTCCCACTTTGTTCTCCACTTGAGTTATGTTTTAGGTACTTAAAAAAATTTGGCGAGGAGGCGGAGGGATTAAGGCGAGGTGGAGGAGCAGGAGATGAAGACTGACCTGAGCCACTTTTAGACTCGCCAGCAGCTGGATGATTCACACTAGATAGCAATTCGAGAGAAAGCACGGAGGATTAGAGGGGAAAAGAGAAAGGGGAGAAACGCTGAGGGGTAAACCTGGAGGGAAGAGAAGGAAAATGGGCACAACTGCTTTTGTCTCGTTATTTCAATACAAACTATCAGAGTTAGAGAATTTCTTTTTACTTCTCTTCCACATCCCAACCGTCTCGCTGGCAAAGGTAAGCTTTCAGCAGAAAGGAGAGTAGATGAAAGGTTGTTATTATTTCCCACATGTCTATGCTCCTAATAGTACTTTTTCCTCTACGGGTAGTCCGACTTATGACAAGTTTTCGTTCCAATGACTCTTTCCTAAGTCAGTTCTGACGTAAGTCAAATACTTCATTTTTTTTTTTTTTTTAAGTTTTCATTATTATTGCCTTTTATTATCAGTACCCTTATAAAGCCAATCTTTATTTGTCTTTGGGGGTTGGAAACATTACATAAAAACTTACAGGTATATTTTAACATTGTATGTAGTACATATTACTAACAATAATATGAACCAAAAAAAAAAGACAGTGTAGTGCAGTTTGTTGAAACTCTACTACGTCCTAAGTCGGGGACTACCTGTACTCCCTTTTTAAGACATGACAGGAAAAATAAAAAATAAACAAAAACAAAAGAAAATCCAGAGACTTTAGAATGCATCACTCTCTTTGAAATGAACATCCTGCCCTGAGTTTCAATGTCTTGTTTCCTGTAGGTAAACAAAAAAAGATTTACAGTTGGGAGGAAAGAAAAATGGACCATTCATATAAGAGAGACAGACAGACAAGACATTTCTCTACCCTCTCATCACCTATGTCCGGCATGATCCATTATGAAGCTGCATTCTTAGGGAAAAAGGGAAATGGATTAGCAGGAATACTAATTCCCTACCACCTCTGGCTTGTGTGAAACAGCAGACCTGGCAAGAGAACTAGTACTCTCCAAAAAGGAATGTTTCCACAATCTCTGGAAATGCCAGCAATAGGAGTGGGAACAGTGGCGTCACTAGAGATGGTGTCACTCAGTGCAGTAACTCATGGTGTCACCCCTCCCCCCATGGATCTCCTCCTGTTCCAAACCACAGAATCCTTAGTAATGTTTTTTGTACTAATGTTACTTGTAAATCATAATTCCTGTATATCACTTTCTTTTCCTTTAATTACCATGTCATTCTCAAAAAAGTTATTGATACAGGTTTACAAAGGCTAATTACCACAATATTGTAGCTAAAATACCAGAAAATTTGACAAAACCAGCAACTATAAAAACACCAGCAGCAATGAAAATAACAGCACATGCTTGTAACATGTGCAGATGAAACCATGTGATTCAAAAAATCATTGTAATTGGGTAATAATGACAGCTCTGACGGGAGCACATTAGAAGGTTCGAAAAGTAAATTAGCATAGAGGTTTAGCCTTGCAGGCATATTGATACATGTAAGATGGGTTTATGAACAACATTTTTGTCGTTATAACTAACTACAGGGATATTTTTATAAAAAATAATAAATTTATGCCAAAACACGGCTCAAAAATTTTATAGACAGTCATTTTATGTTATGTCATTTATGTTACGCAGTAGTAAAGCAAAATAGAAGTAGCTTTAATACAGGGTCTTAGGAAACATAAGAACCTCATAAAACTTCAGCCGAACTATGCTTGTCTCTGAAATGTCATACTTATCAAATGTTAGCTTCTGAACTAAGTCCTGCTTTTGTGATCATAGTTATCCAGCCAAATCCCAAAGAACCATCAGTAAACTACTTTCAGTGGCTGATGGAAGACAAAGCCCAGAGGCTCTAGTACATCTTCCCAGGACTGTTAATAATTGCCGTATCTTCACTCAAAACACTTCAAACACCTCTACACAGACTCTCCACTACCCATGTATGAACTTCACGGACACGTATGTCTGGTGGTTTCCAGTGACTGTACATAGGTGTAGCCCTAACTCATGTTGCTGGGTAAGGTGGGGGATTTTCAAGAGTTTTTAAAGTTATTTTTAAAGATAATTGTGTGTCGATTTGCAGTCTCTGGAACTTATCATGGCCAAATTGCCATGATGCCTAGGAGGAACAGGGACAACTTCTGCCACTGTATTGCTTACCCATCTCTATAACCAGAAAATTCTAACTGCTTTTTAGACCACGACAACTTCTTGTTAGAAGAATCCAGAATTCTTCATACTGGGAGAGACTTTAGGAAACACCTACTTCAATATTGTCAAATAGAGAAGGTAAGCAAATTTGCCCCGGTTGCCACTAGTTCATGACAAAGCTGGGTCCAGAACCCAAGGTCACTGAGTCTATTACAGGCGTCCATGTCACTGTGTATCCTGAATGCCTCTCATGCTCTGTTGGGCACGGTCATTGCACCTGCATCTTATAGCAGGTCTGTTCCACATTTTCTAAAGAACAGACTATAGTCTTCTCACCACGTCAATACCTCTCCTCAAAGCCAGCAGCTAGGTTCCAAAGCCAATAATGCCTCCTGTATTGTTTGAGGGATAAATATTATACATTTTAAGTACATTTTTGCTCACTTTTACCTGTTTCCTCATAGTATTTGTACTTGGTACTTGTACTTGTTACTTGTAAGTACAAGTCTTGTAAGTAACAAGTCTCTCTTACATCTACATGGGAAGGGACATGTCACTGCTCCCAGTAAAACCTGCCTCAGGTTTCTCTTTCACCCAACAAACATACTTGGGATGCACATACCTGGTTAGTCACAGATATGCCCCAGCTATTTATACAACACATTAACATTTTGAACAAATCTTACTTTCGTTCGTGAGGTGTCTCTGTGCTCACTGAGTGATACCTCGTAAGTTTCCTTTGCGAGACCCCTGGAGACACCTCAGCAGGTTCCAGAGGCTCCTGACTTTCCATGGGTAAATGGCTCAGGGTGTTGGCTCGCCTTCGGAAGCCCTGCTGGGGTGAGAGCTGAGCAGGCTCTTCAAGGAGACGGCTCTCCGAGTCACTGGAGAGGTCATCCGAGGAGCCGAGCATCTTGAAGGAGTTCTCAGACACGGGCAAGGCCTCCTTCTCACACACAGATGGCTCCTGGCAGCAAACAGATAGCAGGTCAGACATACCATAGTGGAAATTAGAGGATTTCCACATCTCTAATCCCAGGAGACTTGTAGCACAACGGTTAAGGGTTTGGCTGCTAACCCAAAGGTCAGTGGTTCATACCCACCAGCAGCTCTGAGAGAAAAAAGACCTGGCAATCTGCTCCCATAAAGATTCACATCACAGCCTAGGAAATACTATGCGGCAGTTCTACTCTGTTCTATGGCATCACTGAGTCAGAATCCACTCAATGGCACACAACAAAAAAACAACCACCCCAGTGCAGGAAAACATTTCAGTCTGTAAACGCTTCTGATTCTCCTTCTGATTACAACAATGCTATTTAGGGGCCACCAAAAACACAAGGAAATGAAAGACCATTAAAAGCCTAACTGTCAAAAACAAGATGCAAGTTTGCTGGATAAATTAAAAAAAAACTACACAAATGCAAGTGTGAAAGACATTAGTCATAGTATACAACTGTTCTAAACACAACCATAAAGAATTCCCTCTCTCTAGAAATTAAACTCTTTAGTACTGCTTATAAAAACCAGTTGCTTTTGAGTCAACTCCAACTCATGTGTCAGAGCAGAACTGTGCTCCACAGGGTTGTCAATTTTTCAGAAGTAGATCACCGAAGCACCTCTGCGGGGATTCAAACCTCCAATCTTACAGTTAGTAACCAAGCATATTAACTGTTTGCCCTGTACTGCTTTTTAACTGGTCTCCACTGTTTAAACAAACCAAGAAGTTTTTTTCTCTCTCCAAAGTACGCTCATAGATTTTATACCCATTTTATAACCATTTTAAGGCTCTCTGAATTTGATCTAACTTGGTAAACTTGAGGTTAAAACTATATCCCATACTATACTCTTAGAATATGGGAAATCTCTTTCTAGGTACTTACTGCCTTCAGCTCGGGGCAAATCACATAACTTCTTTCTGCATCTCAATTTCCTCATCTATAAAAGGTATATTTGATGTTGTTAGGTGCTGTTGAGTCGGTTCCAACTCATAGCGACCCTATGTACAAAAGAATAAAACATTGCCAGGTCTTGTGCCATTCTCACAACCATTGGTATGTTTGAGCCCATTGTTGCAGCCACTGCGTCAATCCGTCAACGGTTTTCCTCTTTTTCGCTGACCCTCTACCTTACCAAGCATGATGTCCTTTTCCAGGGACTGGTCCCTTCTGATAACATGTCCAAAGTACGTGAGATGAAGTCTCACCATCCTCACTTCTAAGAAGCATTCTGGCTGTACTTCTTCCAAGGCAGATTTGTTTGTTCTTCTGACAGTCCATAGTACATTCAATACTCTTCACCAATACACTATAATTCAAAGGCATCAGTTCCTCTTCAATCTTCCTTATTCATTATCCAATTTTTGCATGTATAGGAAGCCATTGAAAACACTATAGCTTGGGTCAGGCATACACTAGTCCTCAAAGTGATATCTTTGCTTTTTTACACTTTAAAGAGGTCTTTTGCAGCAGATTTGCCCAACTCAATATGTCGTTTCATTTCTTGACCACCGCTTCCACGGACGTCGATTACAGATCCAAGTGAAATGAAATCCTTGACATCTTCAATATTTTCTCCATTTATCATGATGCTGCTTATTAGTCCAGTTTTGAGGATTTTTGTTTTCTTTATGTTGAGCTTTAATCCATACTGAAGGCTGTAGTCTTTGATCTTCATCAGTAAGTGCTTCAAGTCCTCTTCACTTTCAGCAAGGTTTTGTCATCTGCATGCTGCAGGTTGTTAATGAGTCTTCCTCCAATCTTGATGCCGTATTCTTCTTCATATAATCCAGTTTCTCAGATTATTTGCTCAGCATACAGCTTGAATAGGTATGGTGAAAGGATACAACCCTGACACACACCTTTGACTTCAAACCATGCAGTTTCCCCTTGTTCTGTTCAAATGAATGCCTCATGGTCTATGCACAGGTTCCTCATGAGCACAATTAAGTGTTCTGGAATTCCCATTCTTCCCATGTTATCCATAATTTGTTATGATCCACACAGTCATTTGACTTTACATAGTCAACAAAGCACAGGTATGCATCCTTCTGGTATTCTCTGCTTTCAGCCATAATCCATCCAACATCAGCATTTATATCCCTCATTCCATGTCCTCTTCTGAATCCAGTTTGAATTTCTGGCAGTTCCCTGTCAATGTATTGCCGCAACCACTTTTGAATGATCTTCAGCAAAATTTTACTTGCATGTGGTATTAATGATATTGTTCGATAATTCCTCCATTCTGTTGGGTCACCTTTCTTTGGAGTGGGTGCAAATATGGATCTCTTCCAGTAAGCTGGCCAGGTAGCTGTCTTCCAAATTTCTTGGCATAGAAGAGTGAGTGCTTCCAGCGTTGCCTCCATTTGTTTAAACACCACGATTGGTATTCCATCAATTCCTGGAATCTTGTTTTTCGCCAATGTCTTCACTGCAGCTTAGACTTCTTCCTTCAACACCACTGGTTCTTGATCATATGCAACCTTCTGAAATGGCTGAACATTGATGAAATCTTTTTGGTACAGTGACTGTGTATTCCTTCCATCTTCTTTTGATGCTTCCTGTATCGTTCATTATTTTGCCCATAGAATCCTTCAATAATGCAACTCAACGCTTGAATTTTTTTCTTCAGTTCTTTCAGCTCGAGAAATGCCAAGCGTGTTCTTCCCTTTTGGTTTTCTAACTCCAAGACTTTGCACATTTCATTATAATACTTTGTCTTCTAGAGCCACCCTTTGAAATCTTCTGTTCAGCTCTTTTACTTCATCATTTCTTCCTTTCGCTATAGCTACTCAACATTCAAGAGTAAGTTTCAGAGTCTCTTCTGACATCCATTTTGGTCTTTTCTTTCTTCTCAACGACCTTTTGTTTTCTTCTTGTATGATATCCTTGACGTCATCCCACAACTCATCTGGTCTTCGGTCATTAGTGTTCAGTGTGTCAAGACGGTCTCCAACTTCAGGCGGTATACACTCAAGGTCATATTTTGGCTCTCATGGACTTGTTTTAATTTTCTTTAGCTTAAACTCGAACTTGCATATGAGCAATTGATAGTCTGTTCCACAGTTGGCACCTGGCCTTATTATGACTGATGATATTGAGCTTTTCCATCATTTCTTTCCACAGGTATAGTTGATCTGATTCCTGTGTATCCCATCTGGCAAGGACCACATGCACGATTGATGTTTATTCTGTTGAAAAAAGGTATTTGCAACGAAGAAGTCATTGGTCTTGCAAAATTCTACCACACAATCTCCTGCGTCATTTCTATCACTGAGGCCATATTTTCCAACTACTGATCCTTCATCTTTGTTTCCAACTTGCACATTCCAATCACCAGTAATTATCAATGCATCTTAATTGCATATGTGATCAATTTTGGATTGCGGAAGTCGGTAAAAATCTTCAATTTCTTCATCTTTGGCTTTAGTAGTTGGTGTATAAATTTGAATAATAGTTGTATTAACTGGTCTTTCTTGTAGGTATATGGATATCATCCCATCACTGACAGTGTTGTACTTTAGGATAGATCTTGAAATGTTCTTTTTGACAATGAAGGCAATGCCATTCCTCTTCGATTTGTCATTCTCGGCATGGTAGACTATATGATTGATTCAAAATGACCAATACCAGTCTCTTTCACCTCACTAATGCCTAGGATATCGATCTTTATGCATTCCATTTCATTTCTGATGACTTGCAATTTTCCTAGATTCATACTTTGTACACTCCACATTCCAAATATTAACAGACGTTTGCAACCATTTCTTCTCATTTTGAGTTGCGCCACATCAGTAAATGAAGGTCCTGAAAGCTTTACTCCATCCATACGTCATTAAGGTCATTTCTACTTTGAGGAGGCAGCTCTTCCCCAGTGATATTATGAGTGCCTTCCAGCCTGAGGGGTTCATCTTCCGGCACTATATCAGACAATGTTACATTGCTATTCATAAGGTTTTCACTGGCCAATTTTTTTAGAAGTAGATTGCCAGGTCCTTCTTCCTAGTCTGTCTTAGTCTGGAAGCTCTGCTGAAACCTGTCCACCATGGGTGACCCTGCTGGTATTTGAAATAACAGTGGTATAGCTTCCAGCATCACAGCAACATGCAAGCCGCCACAGTAGGACAAACTGATGAGTGGTGGAAAAAGTATATAGTGAAAGTTTATCTCACCGGATTTTAAGGATTAAGCAAGATAATACAACTGAAAGTACTTTGTACACTGTAAAATGCTATACAAATATAAGTTACTGTTTTTATCAGGTACTCAATGATTATTGAGTGGGCACTCAAATATTTGTGGAGAATAACTATTTTAATACTGTACGGTTTCAAGAAACTTTGTTTCAAAATAATGAATGATTACTATCACTCTTGCAAACTGATGCTTAGCACTGCACCTAGCACACAGTTAGTGGTCAATATTATTTTTCTTAAAAAAATACATATATAAAATAAGGGGAATGGCACCAGCTTGTCTGTACCGAAAATGCTAGAAGGGGTAAATAAATCAACATGCACAGAGTAAAAAGGAATAAATGTACTCAGTGAAGGACTGGAGAGTCTAAATTTCATCTATTCAGTCAATAAATAGTTGAGTGTCTTTTAGGTACTGAGGATTTTAATTTTAAGAAATTAAATTTATGTTTACTTAAAAGAAGAAGTTATATACATTTAATTTTGTAGGAATTAGATAGGAAAAGCTCAATTTCCAACATACTGTGAAATGTTAATTACTTTAAACATAACTGAAATTTTTCTTTTTCAGGAGTTTATGGTCCCAAAGATCCTTTTAATTCAAGGATTTAAAAAATTTGTCTGAGACAATATATCACAGCAAACAATCCTCATTCTGCAAATCCGTTATCTTATTTCTCATTAATTTCTCTCCAAACTATATGAAAGTGCTAACCCTTAGCTTAATTGGTTAACTGAAAGGGCCACTCAGATGTTCAGCTTCCTTGCAACTTCTAGATGATCGATTTATTAGAAGAGATACTATTACATAAAATAGCATTTCTTTTCAATAGTTTCTGAATCTTCAGGATTATAAAAGGAAAGATAGTAAAAAAGTATACATAAAGATACACACCATAGTTCACACAGATGGCTTCTCAAAAGCTGTATTTCTTTTAGAATTACCTTCAAAACTCAAGATGTGTGTATATTCCTAGATTTGTGGCTTGGAAAAAAATTTTCTATGTTTACTGAAAAAGTCACATGTATGACATGAATTTCTTCACGGTGTCTTTATTTACACTGATCTATCTGGAATGTCTTCTTCCCTGCCTAATTCCACAGGTACAATTCCTTCATTTATCAAGACTCAACTCAAAAGCATCATTCTCCCCTCATCAAAGATTTCCAGGTTCCAACTGCCCCAAAATACTCTCCTTTCCCTTGCCTCTCTGACCTCTAAGTTACCACCTATCTCTTATTTTTAACCCTCTCAGCTCCTACCATATTGTACTTGATGCCTGCCCTACGAGATAAACCTCTACAGTGCAGAGGCTCTGTCTCATTCTTCTGTATATAACAGATATAGCATAACATTTTCAAATTTGAAATGAATTACAGAGTTGAATCAATGTGCAGTAGATGGAAGGATGGATAATGCTATGTTCCACTAGATTTGAGCTTAGAAGATCACATTCATAAGACTGATATCTGGGGCCTTGCTGCCCAAAATGGGTCTGCAGATCAGTATCATCAGCATCATCTTGGAGGAACTTGTTAGAAATGGAGCATTTCCTGCTTCACCCCAGGCCTACTAAAACAGAATCTGCATTTTAACCTTTTAAAGATGTACATTAAAATTTGAGAGACAAGTTGCCATCAAAATCAACTTCAACTCACGAGGGCCCTGTTTGTGTCAGAGTAGAACTGCACACTATAGGGTTTTCAGTGACTGATTTTTTTTAAGTAGATCACTAAGTCTTTCTTCCAAGGCACCTCTGGGTAGACTCAAACCTCCAATCTTTTGTTTGGTTAGCGGTCCAGCATGTTAACTGTTTGCACAATCCAGGACTCCGAAATCTGAGAAGCACTCATCTAAGGCAGTGTTTCTCAAACTGCAGTTTATAACCCAATTTAGTAGGTAGTGAAGCCAATTTAATGGCTTGCCATGAGCTTTTTAAAATAAAACAGAAAATACCAGTGTGTATCACGTTTTTACAGTTAATATTGTTTTATGACATTTTTATCCTAATTTCATGTGTTTACGTCAATATGTATGTGTGTGTTAACTATTATCACAATGTTAAATGTGTTTCTTACTATTGGTCTGAAAACTTTGAAAGCCACATGTCTAGGAGTGATCTCAGAAGAACTTAAACAGATCCTTTGGTATGGCGCTTGCCTCCACAAAAACCCTCTCACTCTTAACATCAGACAGTGCTCTGATAGCAGAAGGGAAAGCTGAACTTCCAGCACAAAACCCCAAACCAACTTCTTGGTAGTTAAAAGGTAAAACTAACCAGATTTAAGTATGCTCAAATATCTAGAAAGCAAAGTTAAAAAAAAAGACAAGGGCATAGACACTGACTTGTTACCAAAGACCAAAAAGAACTGTTAGCTTTTTTCTTACTCATTATCACAAACTGTGCTTGGCAGCAGACACTAGGGGTGAAGCCTGGTTGCTTATTTACAAAAACAGTGATGTTACTTATGATCTTAGAGCCAGTTAGTGGTAAAGTTTCAGGAAGTTAAGTCCATACTTCTCTGAATGCATAAGCCCACTTTTGAGGTTTTTCCAATTTTAATTATTTTTAACACTAGAAAATCTGCTTGAGAAAAAAAAAAAATCCATTGGCTACTCTGTGATAAATTACATTCTAGTTATCTAAAGTAGTGATCTTGATTCTTTGTTTATGGAAAGGCCATCTGCTTTGTTATGTACAACTTCTAGGTGATGGTAGAACTCCCTGATCGACCCCCTGCCCCTGCCAAGAAGTCTCGAAGTACCAAACTTTTCATGATTAGAGGTATTAGGCTTCTTTTGTTCCTTCTGATAGGGCCCTGTAGGTAGGAGATACCAAAAACCAAACCAAACCCAGTGCCATTGAGTCGATTTCACTGCATAGCGACCCTACAGGACACAGTAGAACTGCCCCATAGGGTTTCCAAGGAGCAGCTGGTAGATTTGAACTGTCGACTTTTTGGTTAGCAGCCAAGCTCTTAACCACTGTGCCACCAGGGCTCCAAAAGGAGATAAGCAAGGTCTATTTGCTGCTTTCTTCAGAATGTCAAATAAAGAGAAATGTGCTTACTTTGCTGGTGTTACTTAACGTGCTAGACATGGAGCTGTCCAGATCCACACTCAGGGAATGTTCCTGTAGGCCTTTGGCTTTATTACCCTACATAAAGAAAAGGCAGTCGGAGTTATGACCTCTGAGGCTTTCTTTCACAAAGGCATGAGCTAGACACAGGTTGGTCTCTTTCAATAAGTTCAGGAAAAATGCATCTACTGAGAAATGCTGCTGAGCATATATGTACATTAAGACAATCAACATTTCTGTCATCTTTTTTTTTCTTTAAATAATACACCAAACAAAATGTTCCGAAACACCGTATGTATTTAGTCATTTGGAGGGAATGATAAGCAGGAAGAAAAGACAATTCATCTATGAAGAAAAGCAAGTGCTAAAGTAAGCCCACTCAACACCTCTGTGCCCTGAGTCAAAAATCATCTGAACTGGCCAGCTGTGTGACACTCAAACAACATTCTATCCACTTGGGAGCTCTCAAAGGCCGCCCTTCCCAAAGCTGGTTTCGTACAGTTTCAAATTATCTCAAAGGATGTTGCAAAATTCTCAGAAACATCTTCAAGCAAAATAAACTTTAATTTTCCTTAACTAAGAAACAGAAGTGTATGTTTCAAAGAGACTGTGTCATGAAATAAAAATGAACCATAAAATTGCAAGTTCCAGAAAAGTGAAAACTTTGAAAGAAAACTGAACGTTGATTTCTTAGACTTGCCATTAAAGGCCTTTACATTTGGTGGGGGTGGAGGGGGGACGGTGACATCTTAAAGAACTCTTCAGATTGGTGTATATGTGTACTTCGTTCTTCCTATAGAGCTGTGGTCGACAAACTGTTTTCTACAAAGGGCCAGATAATAAATATCTTACGCTTTGTGGGCTATATGGTGTCTGTGGCAACTACTCAACTGTACACAAAAGCAGCCTTGGATAATAAGTAAACAAATGGATGTGGCTATGTTTCAATAAAACTTTATTTACAAAAACAGGTGATGGGTGGGATTTGGCCCATGGGTCACAGTTTGCTGTCCCTTGCTACAAAGTGTTCCAAACACATAACAGCAGCAGATGACAGTAACGGGTATTTTAAGTTGCACCTAGTGACACTCGGGAGAACAGAACCCACACCTCAATGTATCTACTCTGAGCTCTTGATAGAAACTGGTCAATGAATGACCTTTTTTCACAAAACAAATAATGCAGTACAAAAGAGTATCTTTTTAACCTAGGCCCAGTTAAAAACTGAATATTACACCAGACTGAGTCCAGTACAATTAGATGGTGCCTGGCTACCACCACTGACTGCTCTGACAGGGATCACAATAGAGGGTCCTGGACAGAGCTGGAGAAGAATGAAGAACAAAATTCTAACTCACAAAAAAGACCAGACTTACTGGCCTGACAGAGACTAAAGAAGCCCCAAGAGTATGGCCCCCAGACACCCTTTTAGCTCAGTAATAAAGTCACTCCTGAGGTTCACCGTTCAGCCAAAGATTAGACAGGCCCATAAAACAAAATGAGATTAAAGGGGCTGACCAGCCCAGAGGCAAGGACTAGAAGGCAGGAGGGAACAGGAAAGCTGGTAATGGGGAGCCCAAGGTCGAGAAGGGAGAGTGTTGACATGTCATGGGGTTGGTAACCAATGTCCCAAAACAATATGAGTACTAATTGTTTAATGAGAAGCTAGTTTGTTCTGTAAAACTTCATCTAAAGTACAATTTAAAAAAAAAAAACAAAAAAAAAAAAAACTGAATTTTAAATGTAGATAACACTGCTTTAAGACTGAGAAGACATAAAAAAAATTTTGCCCTATTTTGTTTTATGATGAACACTGATGGAATAAAAGCATAGAACTGAACCCCCATTCTCTCTTTAAAAAGGATTTAATTTAAATCAGGAGAAATTATGCTACTTACCCGGGACAAAATACTTTCTAAAGACTCTGTTAAAGATCTCTTTGCTTTGTTTTTCAGCATATCTAGCCTAAATCGAGTGGCACTAGGCGGTAAATCACTTCCAATATTCTCTGCTACGACCTGTGATGTCTGAAAAAGCAAAATAATGAAGCGTTAAGTCAGGTTTTTCTTCTTTTCCTTTCTTTTTTAAGGGGATGAAAAATCCCTAGGGTGCATCTTTTTGACACCAGGCTATTATGCTGATTCTGTCTGTTATCTCATTTCATTTGCTCCTTAGTGACATGGCTTACAAATCCTAAAACTAATTCTGCCTCAAAGAGTTGCTTTGGCTACCCCAAACAAAATGAGGAAATGTGCTTTGAAACCAATCTGTTAAAGTAGTTTAAAGCCTGGACTCTGGAATCAGATTAGATATCTGTCATTTACTAAATGTGACCTTGTACAAGTTACTGACTTTATCTGCACCTCAATTTCCTCTTTGTAAACTGAGACCAACAGTAGTATCTAATTGTAACACTACGTTATTAGAATATAACAGGTAAAGTATGTAAAGCATTGAGCACAGCTCCTGGTACAGGAGTAACTAGTATTAGCTTTTCAAAATAAAGTAATAACTTCCCTTTCGGGGCATTTCAGAGAGTGAGACAAAATCAATTTATCCAGTGAAAAATCCACTCTACACTAATTCCTTCATCTCTTTCTATGGAGCTCTTCTCTTGCACTTCTACTGTTTTCATCATACCCTTCATTCTCCTCTGCTCCCCAACTTCTCTCCCTTAACTGACCATAACATGAAACTCAACAGATAATGGAGTTTCGATATTTTCCAACCACTAAATGAAGTACAAGGAGGTATAGTTTTTTAAAAAATTGCAACAAACATCTAAATTCAATTGCTTCTTACTCATATGGATTCTCACCTGAGTGTTTCCTGCTGGACAATGATTTTGTTAGACAAACATTCAAGCAAACAAACCTCCACCATTACTCTAAACACCAACATAATTTGTTTTTGTTGTTGTTAAATATTTCAAGCATTCAGAAAAGTGTAGAGACTAATACAAAAAATATCTTTGTACCCACCACCCAGCTTCGGCACAGTGAGCATTCTGACAGGTGTTGAAGGGCCCTGGTGGCACAGTGGTTAAGCGCTCGGCTGCTAACCGAAAGGATGGCAGCTAGAACCTACCTGCTGCTCTCCAGGAGAAAGACGTAGCATTCTGCTTCAGTAAGATTTACAGTCTTAGAAACCCTATAGGGCAGTTATACTCTGTCCTACGAGGTTGCTACGAGTTGGAATTGACTCAAGGCTGTCGGTTTGGTTTTGGTTAGTGAACAGTGAGGGACACAGATTCTGGAGCTCCATGTCCAGGCAAAATGCTGGCTTGGCTGTTTCCTAGCTGTGTGCCTGGGCAAATTATTACCTATTGTTCCTCTCAGTTCCTCCACCTACAGATGGAGGATGCACAATGAATTTTCCTCACAGAGTCACTGTGAGATTTAATTACACATAAAGCACTTAGAACATACCTGGCACTAAAAAAAATGTCACCAATCATAGTTACTTACCACGAGGGCAAGGGCAGAATTTTTGTCTTCCGTGGGGGAGACCCAGGTTCAATTCCCAGTCAACATCCCTCATGCGCAGCCACCACGCGTCAGTGGAGGCTTTTGTGTTGCTCTGATGCTGAACAGGTTTCAACAGAGCTTCCAAACTAAGATGAATTAGGAAGAAGGCCTGGAGATCTATTTTTGAAAATTAGCCTAATGAAGACCCTATGGATCACAATGGTCCAATCTGCAACTGATCATGAGGATGGTGCAGGACCAGGTAGCATTTCATTCGATTGCGCATGGGGTCCCCATGAGTCAGGGGCTGACTTGACGGCAGCTAACAACAACAACATGGTTATTAACTATTACATTTGTCTCCTACTTTTAATAAGAAACAAAAATGACAGCCATCTTTGAAGCCTCCTGGACACCACTCTCCCTCACTCCATCCACAGAAATAATCATTCTCCTGAATTTGGGGTTGATCCTATCACTTCCTGTTTCACATTTGTACATATCTGTTATGTTTCCATTAAACATATGTATTGGTTTACATGCAGTTAAAACTTTAAATGAATGATATCATACGGTACATAGCTTTCTTTTTGAATTGTGTTTTTGCTATGGATCCCTGCTGACAGCTGTTCTTTGGCTCACTCACTTCAACCAGAGTACAACGTTTCACTGCACAATTATAACACGATTCATTCATGTTCCCGTTATTAAGCATTTATTTCTTTTTCTTTTTTCATTTCTATAAATTAGACTGCAGTGACATCTCTTGTACACATCTCCTCATGCACACATATGAAAGTTTTTGCAAGGAAAATAAATAGGAATGTCCTTGCTCGGTCACTGGGTTTATGCATTTGCAGCTATACTAGATGTTGTCAAGTTGCTCTCCTAAATGGTAACAATCCATACTCACAGCAGCAGCATAGGAGAATTCATCTTTACATGGTATCATCAGATTTTTAAAATTTCTGCCAACTGATGGGTGTGAAATGGTCTCTCATTTTAATTTGCCTTTCCCTGATTCCTACTGAGATTGAGGATTTTAGATTTGTTCACTTATCTGCCATCCAAACATCCTACATCTTCTTTGAATTCGTGAAATGTTAATTCACCAATGAAGGTTATTCAACACATTTTCAAGGCATAAAAGAGAAAGATTCTGATAATAGGTACAATTGGCTTTGTCCAATCATCTATAGCTCTACTTGCATGAGAGTTAGCACATGCATTAAAACAATGATTTGTTTTTGTTGTTAAATGGTCCCTGACTCATGGTAACCCCATGTATGACAGGATTTGACCGTTGCGATCCATAAGGTTTTCACTGGCTGATTTTCAGAAGTGGATCACTAGGCCTTTCTTCCTAGTCTGTCTTAGTCTGGAAGCTCTGCTGAAATCTGTTCGGCATCATTGCAACACGTAAACCTCCACTGACAGATGGGGGTGGTAACTATGCTTGAAGTGCATTTGCCAGGAATCAAACCTGGGTCTCTGGCACACAAGGTGAGAAATAGCTTAGAAATTCCTTTAAGAAAGGAGATTATCATTTAAATTTGTATTTTCATAGTTCTGAGCATACTCTATAGACACTTCATTTTTGCTTGCTGAGAAATGAATCAGCTATGACCACCAGGCAGGCCCATCCCATGGGAAACACATGCCCGAGGTAACATAAAGACTCACTCAACAAATACTAAGTTCTTGCTACACATTATGCACGACAGGTAGGTGCCTTGCTAGCTGCAATTTGTCCTGCACAATCATTTACCAAGAACAGAGCTTGTCCAGACTTGAGGCAGCCTCCAGGGCAAAGGGGATTAGCCACAAAGGGCCCACAAGGCCTGCCTCCCACTTGACGCCAGTTTACTCACAAAGTGAAAAAGCTGGGGACTTGCTTTCAAGCTCATAATTAAAGTTTTCAAAAAACAGAAGCAAATTGAGTTGACTGGTTTAAAAAACAGAAAAGATATTGGCTTAGAGATTAAAAAAAAAAATGGCGTCAGATAGCAGATCCTGTATACCCACAAGAAAAACTGTTTTGTTTTGTTTATCGGGCCATAAGAATCTCTGAACACTTAATTAAATGCTTCTTCTAGTCTCCTCTACAACCTAAAAGGATCTTTCTATGTCTATTGCCATAATATGGAATCCTCATAAGAAAAATTCACATTTAGAAAATAATATATTCATGTTTACCTTAAAATAAGTATCTAAAAATTTCTCCTTTGAGGATGAGGTTGGTGCTTAGATAAGTTTGCAATGTGGGGACAGTATAGTGAATTATGGAGTCCTTGGGTGGTGCAAACAGTTAAGCACTCAGCTGTTAACACAAAGGTTGGAGGTTTGAGTTCACCCAGAGGTGCCTTGAAAGAAAGGCCTGGCAATCTACTTCCAAAAAATCAACCATTGAAAACCCTATGGAACACAGTTCTACTCTGATACACACGGGGCCATCATGAGATGGAACCAACTCACAGCAACTAGAAAAAAAAAGTGAATTATGGAAGGAAGACCTAGTGATCTACTTCCGAAAATCAGCCAATGAAAACCCTACGGATCACGACGGTCCGATCATGGAGATGGTGCAGGACTGGACAGTGTTTCACTCCATTGTGCATGAGGTCGCCATGAGTCAGGGGCCGACTCGACAGCAGCTGACAGTATCAACATAGTGAATTATACTGCAGTCGCTATACTGCCCATCCCTCCACAGACGGATGAACTCTTAAGCATGAAAGTCTGGAGCCAAGTTTTCAATTCAGATGTTACACTGAAGTTCTCAGCTCAGAATCCATCTTACTTGTGTTGTCAAAACTTATCTTTTATAGCAGTTTTATTCATAATAGCCAGAAACTGGAAGTATCTCAGGTATTCATCAACAGAAGAATGGATAAACAAACTTAGGTATTAATACATGGAATAAAAATGAATGAACTACTGATACATGTAACAACATGGATAAATAGCAAAAACTGTATCCTAAGTGAAAGAAGGCAGGACTAAAAGAATACATACTATATGATTCCATTTATAAGAAGTTCTAGACTAGGCAAAAATTAATCTATTGTGAAACAAACCATCAGCTGCCTGGCACAGTGTGGCGAGAGTTGTGGGGAGGATTCAGAAAGGAATGGGGTGGAGGGCACTTTCTGGTGCGATGGAGATGTTCTGTGTCTCAATAGGATCTTGGGCCACGTGAATGTATGCGTGCCTCAAAATTCATCAAATGTACACTTAACTATTTCTGCAACCAACTGCGTGTGAATTTTTTCTTAAAAAACAAAAAAATATTAAATTCTAGTGAAAGATATGCATGCTGAAGTGTTAGGGATAAAGAGTACTGGTATCAGAAACGTACTCTGGAAGGCACCAAAAAATAAGATGTAATGATAGATGCGTAGACATGTGACAAAACACCTGTAACAAAATGCTAAAAATCACAAAATCCAGGTGGTAGGTACATGAGTATTTACTGCACATTTTTTCAACTTTTCTGTATGTCTGAAATTTTTAATAAAATATTATTTAAAAAAAGAAATACCTATTTACTAGACTATAGACCTAGGCTAATCAATAGATAGTTATATAACATTAAATTTTGTTAGGCTCCTAAAAAATAATCATTAAGACAATATCCTTAGACCTTAGACAAACTGGCTCCACCACTTACTAGCAAAGTGCTTAACCTGTTCTCCATTTCCTTGTCTCTAAAATGGGTACACTACCACCTAGCTCAGAATCTGGACTAAATGGAATAATTCATGTAAAGCACTTACAGCCATATCTAGTAATATTCTGGAGCCCTGCTGGCATAGTGGTTAAGAGTTCAAATCCACCAGCTGCTCCTTGGAAACCTTACTGGGCAGTTCTATTTTGTCCTATAGGGTTGCTATGAACAGGAACCGACCCAGCGGCACCTGATGACAAAGAACGAGTAATATTCTGGCAAATATCTGATAGATGGCAGTTGACTTAATACTATTAACTTTTGTACCAGCTCTGTGACTACAAATAGAAATGATATGTCCCTTGACTAAAACGTGACACTCTCTAGCTTTAATTAGCTTATAGGCCTTTGCCCAATCTGAATCCTTTTCCATAAGATCAAAGGTTTCATTCCTTTTTTTTTTTCTAATTTACAGAAAATAACTCCTTTGATAGTTATCTGGCACAATCATTTTGTCTTTGAAAAGTATGCACGGTGTCACTGCTGATTTGAGGAGCTCGGTGCTCATTTTTCTCGGTCCACTTTGAAGGCCAGTGGCCAGTAAAGTTCACTGTCAAAGCCATGGTTCTACCTCTGCCCAAGTTACATCATAACATATTTTCAAAGGCTACAGGAAATTTCAGGTGAAACAAGAAGTTAATGAAATCTATGTGATTAAACTATCTAAGAGCAGAAAAATGAGAGCAGGAATCTACTGGTGAATCTCAAAGCTTCATATGACTAACTGGCTGCTGCTCTGGCACCCAGCCTGGGGGATGCCCGGCCACATCGGGGATCAGGGTAACATCTCTCCAGACAGATGGGAGCCCGCTGGGTTAGAGCGTTCAGGACCTGGGGAAAGCTCTGTGCAGAGGTCAGTTCTGCTCTGTGAACCTCAGTAACTTTGACATTAAATTCTCTGATGTTTTGAAAATGGAAAAAAATCCATTAAATATATTTCTCCATTGGACTAATACATGCCAAATCATAAAGCTATCACCCTGTTCTACAAAAATGAGCCCACATTTACGTCAAATGTTTAATAAAAGAACAGTTTCCATCCACCATCAAGGCTTCATTTCCCTTTCTAATAGTTATAAATTATTTCAAAACGATCATTTTCCTGTTGGAACAAGTCAGACCAACATAGGAGAAAGAAAATCAGAATAGGGAAAAAGCTACTAGTGGGCCCCCACCCAAAAAAAATAAAGGGGGGGGGGGTGGAAGAGAAAAAAGAACGAGACTGAAAGGAGAACTAGTGAATTAACTGAAAACTTAGACTGGGGGGCTGGCATATTCAAAAGTGAACAGGAGAGTCCAGGCTAGAGGGAGAGGAATTACAACTCATAGTACCCAAAGGCCAAAAACACAGACAACACTGGCCTTAGGTCACTGCTGACAGACTCTACAGCTGGGCAAAGAGATAAAAACAATGTCGGATACTACGTGGGCTCTAAGAGTTCAAAAAAGCACATAATTGCCATAGCCAGCTCAGATGAAGAAATCGAATGAGCAGAGTTGCTATGTGTATGTTCAGGTAAAACTGCATCATGAGAGGTTACCAGAAGAATAAAGGGCTGAATGTATGGAAGAGAGCAAGGGTGAGACACACTACTGAGCATTTAGAATAAGCCTTTAGAATGAGCATTCAACAACAAGTGTTAATTAAAAAAAAAAAAAAAACGCAATATACTTTAGGAAAACTGAGGAATTTTCATATCCTTCACTGACTTTTCTTTAGATTTTCTGGCCAGAGGTAGTCTTAGTAAACACAAATGCACATGGTTTGAAGCTATAATGGTTTATTATAAATTGGCTCACACAGAGTCCAAAAGACATAGGAAAATGGCCCATGGTACCGTGTATACTGACTTCCAAGCCTGAGGCTCTTTGGTGGCAGAGATTTGCAGGGAGCCCCAGCTTCTGACATAGAGCCCCATGAGCAGAAAATTTAAATAGAGTTTATAGACAGTAGAGGGTGGCAGGCGTACTCTGTAGCTCCATTATGCAAAATGGAATTAATGGAAATTCTCTATCTGAATAACAGATAAATCAGGCTTTCTAATATTGTATCTGATTTCTCAGTAATACTGTCTTACATTCACATAGCATTTCTATTACAAATAACTTTCAGGCACTTTATAATTCCAATGATACAATGTTATTTCCGTTTTACAAGGGAGGAAGGTGAGGTGCCTGAGACCGGCTTCCTACAGTCCGTGTAGCTCATGGTGGCAGTAGCCAGTTCTTTAAAATTTGTTCTTGGCACTCTAAGCCACCTCCACTAAGATGTGGACAGAAACTTCTCCCATCTTCTCCAGGCACAATTTAAACATCCCCACATTTACCCTACACATGCAACAAATTTAAATAAAACACAGAGGAAAAGATGTTTCAGAGCTTCATATAACCCTCAAGACTCTGCTTATACAGTGTATGGGTAAAAATTATGAGAAGAGACAAAAAAGCCATACCTGCTTTATCTCCCCAATATGAACATGATCTTTTTGTTTCTCTTCATATAAACATCTCAAGAAAGAAATAATCAATTCATTCTCTCGCTGCTCATTTCTTGGTCTCAATTTCTTTAAAAACAAAAACAAAACCCCAATATATTACATTTATTTTTAATTGTCAACAAAACTGCTAATTATCGCTTTGGACATGCTAATAGCTTCCACCCATCCATTAACTAGTGATTTTACCCAATCATCTCACTAGGGGGCACCAACGATCCTAAAAGTGCACATAATTTTAACAAAGAACAGGCACTCAGGCTAGTGGGTCAGCTTTAGCTTTCGATCTCTGCCGTCCTTATAACCAACATAAATATTTTATATCAGATAGAGGCCTAGTAAAAATATTTAATAAATAAATAGTTTTAAAAACAGAAGGAAAGATCAAAATCTGTGTAAACACTCGGAGGTCAAGAGCCATCACAACTACACATTTATAAACTTTTATGGTTAAGGGAACTGGAAAGAAAAACAGCAACTGAATTCAGGGTCATGGTCCCACATGTAAAATGCAGCAGTCATGAAGTACTTTGTGGAAGCCTCATGACACATGTACTTCCACACAAAATATCATGGCAGGCAACTCAATTTCTTTTCCCTTTTCTTTTTTCCTTAAATTCTATGCCTTTTCTTTTTCAGACAGGGTAGTGGCAAAGCACACACCGGACTATAAATCAGGACATCTAGGTTCTAGTTGTTGCCTACAAGTGACCAAAGGCAAGTCATTGAATCTTAGCTTCCTCATCTGTTAAAGTGAGGATTATAATGAAATCAACTCCAAGGTCTCCTCCCCTCCAGCTCTTGAATTCTTTGGATTTGAGACATCCAGTCAGAGTCAGTTTTTAAAAGACCATCTAATTTAATATGTAATTTTCTCTGAATATGGAAACAAAACTGAATTAGTCTGGAGATACACCGAAGCGTCTAGTCTATAAGCTTTGAACATACGCCTTCTTTACTGGCGATTATCCATTTCCCAGCTCTTCCTCTTTCCCTATCCGGAACGTCTAGCCTGCCCTTTAAAAAAAAGTCAGGGTGTCATAAAGGGACTTGAGTCTTGGTCAACGCCATTCCTGGCAACGTGCTTCCCCATCTAACTAAGGAATAATGATTGTTTCCCTCACATCACAGGTACTAGAAGCAAAGGTAACACCAACCCAGGCCTTCTGGCATTTCTTCTCCTAAAGAAAACAATCATCTTAAAAGTTAAGTTGCTCCTGTTACACAAGGAAAAACAGTAAATGATTAGAAGGGATTGTTTTCATTAAGGACTTCTGTTCTTTCAAATTTTAGATTCAAGGATTAAACATTTTAGAGGCCAGAGCAGAGGCTGTCGACCTGGATTTCAGGCCACGAACCCTGATACTATAAAATGTTCCAGATGTTATATGCAAAAAGTGCATTTGTCCAGACACAGTTTCCATCAGATACTCAAATAAGGAAAGAGATAGTCAAGTACCACAATCCTGATTTCACACTGCTAGATGGAAGAAGATGGAAGGAATACGCAGCGTCACTATACCAAAAAGAATTGGTCGATGTTCAACCATTTCTGGGGGTAGCACATGATCAGGAACTGATGGTACTGAAGGAAGAAGTCCAAGCTGCACTGAAGGCACTGGCGAAACACAAGGCTCTGGGAATTGATGGAGTATCAATTGAGATGTTTCAACAAACAGATGCAGCATTCAAAGTACTCAACTCATCTACGCCAAGAAATTTGGAAGACAGCTACCTGGCCAACAGACTGGAAGAGATCCATATTTATGCCTATTCCCAAGAAAGGTGATCCCACAAATGCAGAAATTATCAAACAATATCATTAATACCACACGCAGGTAAAATTTTGCTGAAGATAATTCAAAAGCAGCCGCAGCAGTATATCGACAGGGAACTGCCAGAAATTCAAGCCAGATTCAGAAGAGGACCTGGAACCAGGGATATCATTGCTGATGCCAGATGGATCCTGGCTGAAAGCAGAGAATACCAGAAAGATGTTTACCTGTGTTTCACTGACTATGCAAGGGCATTCGACTGTATGGATCGTAACAAATTATGGATAACACTGCAGAGAGTGGGAATTCTGGAACACTTAAACTGTGCTCATGAGGAACCTGTACATAGATCAAGAGGCAGTCGTTCAAAAAGAACAAGAGGATACTGCATGGTTTAAAGTCAGGAAAGGTGTACGTCAGGGCTGCATCCTTTCACCATACCTATTCAACCTGTATGCCGAGCAAATAATCCGAAAAGCTGGACTATATGAAGAATGGGGCATCACAATTGGAGGAAGACTCATTAACAATCTTTGTTACGCGAATAACACAACCTTACTTGCTGAAAGTGAAGAGGACTTAAAGCACTTACTGATGAAGATCAAAGACCACAGCCTTCAGTATGGATAACACCTAAACATAAAGAAAACAAAAATCCTCACAACTGGACCAATAAGCAATATCATGATAAACGGAAAAAAGACTGAGGTTGTCAAGGATTTCATTTTACTTGGATCCACAATCAACACTCATGGAAGCAGCAGTCAAGAAATCAAAAGATGCATTGCGTTGGGCAAGTCAGCTGCAGGAGATCTCTTTACAGTGTCAAAAAGCAAAGATGTCACCTTGAGGACTAAGGAGCGCCTGACCCAAGCCATGGTGTTTTCAATTGCCTCAGATGCATGTGAACGCTGGACAATGAATCAGGAAGACCGAAGAAGAATTAACGCCTTTGAACTGTGGTGTTGGCAAAGAATATTGAATATACTATGGACTGCCAAAATAACGAACAGATCTGTCTTGGAAGAAGTACAACCAGAATGTTCCTTAGAAGCAAGGATGGCGAGACTACATCTCACATACTTTGGACATGTTGTCAGGAGGGATGAGTCCCTGAAGAAGGACATCATGCTTGGTAAAGTAGAGGGTCACCTAAAAAGAGGAAGACTCTCAAGGAGCTGGACTGACACAGTGGCTGCAACGATGGGCTCAAGCATAGCAACAATTGTGGAGATAGTGCAGGACCAGGTAGTGTTTCGTTCCGCTGTGCACAGGGTCGCTATGAGTCGGAACTGACTTGATGGTACCTGACAACATACAGTGCTGTCTAAATAAAAAAGAAAACCTACATTAGGGGAGGGATGTGCACCTTGCTTGCTAGAAAGATGTTCCTTAAAGTGACCTGACAGCACTAGAACAACAAGCAGGTTGTTGGCACTGGATGGAAAAGGCCAGGTTTTAACTGTAAGTGCATTAACAGTCGGAAGCAAATTCTCTGTCCATTTCTGAATTCCAAGTACAAAGCACATTAAATTTGTATAAGATCATTGTGTACACAGAACTCTAAAGATGCTTCAAAAAAAAACAAAGCAGTATGTCTCAAGTTGATTCAGAAGAAAATTTAAAGGCCAAATGAGGGAGATAATGTGACAATTACCCTCCAGGCTATTTGTGAAATGAAATTTTCTACGCTTTCTCTCTAAAAACTGTATCAATTCTATCGTAGAAGAGAAACAGCGAATAAGAGAATTCAAACTTCGTCAAGATTACGGCCTACAAACCCTATGGGGCAGTTCTACTCTGTCATGTGGGGCTGCTGAGTCGAAATCGTCTCCCCAGCACCTAACGATGAAAAACTTGTGATTAAAAAGAAGAAGGTAATCGTTTGATTTCTTTACACTAGCAGCAAACAGATCATGGACTCCATCTGCATAGTGTCTCCCCCAAGGAGGAAGAAGAGAGCACTTAAATCCACTGAGTTTCTATCATTTTTGTTTTTAATGACCCTTCTATTTGTTGAACTCCTAAGCCCACCCCACTCCCAATAAAAAGATATTTATTCTTTGTTCTGATGTGTTCTCCCTAGCAAAGTGCCAGGAAACCGTAGAAAACGCCCCTCAGCTAAGGTAGACGTGAAATCTTTTATGAACTCAGTGAAGAATCACAGGGAACAGACTACAGGCATGCCAGCAGATGCAGCGAGGTCTCCCCAAGATACGCTGCATCTAAAGGATGAGAGTTAATTTCTAGGTATTCGTGCAGAAAGCCAATGAGCTTGGGTTTTTTTCTTTTCTTTTTTAGGTTGATACACTATATGCATTCAGCAGATAACATGAGCTAAATTTATTTTCAAAACAAAACAAAAAATGAAGAGGAACAATTATGTTCAGTTTCACATAGAAAACATTGCCTCCTTCGACTCCCACATTTAGGGCTGAATTTCTGAATGGACAGTGGCTGCAGAGGTTTCCCATTGAGCAGACAAGCGTATGTCGGCCAGCATCAGGTCTCCTGTCCTCCAGAGTAGTGTGGTCTCTTATGGATTGAACTGTGTCCCCCCAAAATATGTGTTGAATTCCTAGCCTTATACCTCTGGATGTGATCCTGTTTGGAAATTGGGTTTTTCTTGTGTTATGTTAATGAAGTCTGACCAGTATAGAAAGGATCCTAAACCTAATCACTTCTGAGTTATAAAAGACCAGAATAGACAATGTCTCTTTCTCTCTCACACACACACCCACAGGGTTGGGGAGCAGACACCATACGAGGATCATCTATAAGCCAAGCAATGTCAAGGAGGCAAGGAGAGCCTGAGGCTTCCAACAAGGAAGGAATTGACACCTCCAAGACCCTGATTTGATCTTATAGCCTCCAGAACTGTGAGAAAATTAATTTCTTTTCTTTATAGCCACTCAATTGTGATATTTGTGCTACAGTAGCACTGTAACTAAGATAGGCTCTTTCCACTATACAATTTCCTTTCCCTGGTTCTAAAATATTTCTTTCAAGCTTTTTAGGAAGAGGCTTCCCCGTTTTAGTCACTTTCGCCATGAAAGCTGAGATGGGACTCTGCCATTCTGACCTGTCCCCTGTGCAGGGGCTGCTGAACGTAAACCAAGAGGAACTCAGTGCTGCCTCCTCAGGTGTTACAACGGCACCAGTTTGCTATTTTTCAGAGATAACATTTCACGGGTAAGCTGCCTGCCTTCTTTCCTTCTGGAAATTAAAAACAAGTACTGTACCTGAACTTCCTCAAAAATAGTTGCTTGCTCCTGGTTAGTTAATGTTGTCAGATGTTTCTGGAGTTCTAGTTTGGTTTTGGAAGTATTCATTCCTATTAAGAAATGAGAAAAAAAGAGAGACGTGAAAATACTCTATGTAAAAGTTATCAGGTAGAGTGAACACCTTCCATACACAGTCCCTTTACATCCTTACCTGCCTTACTTCTTGCCATTACACAGCATCTCAACTTGCTTCAGGCTTTCAAGATTTTATGGAAATTCTAATCAATAATGATGATGATAACAACTAACACTTTTTAATTGAGCCCTTATGTACTATGCACCATATTAAGTATTAGGATATTATTCTACTTAATTCTCAAAACAACCTGATGAAGTGCATTCTATTATCCCCATTTTACAGTTAAGGAAACTAGAAGCCCAGAGAACTTAATTTCCAACCACACCAACCGGGACTCTACTTCATGTTTGTCTGATTCCAAATTACTTTCTTCCCCACATTCTGGGTTTAAACACCTCACACCATGAGAACACTGTCCTCAGAAAGTAATAAATTCTCATGGAGTCCTTACGAAAAACACGACAACTTCTTAAGGAAAACATAACCACTGCCAAAAGAATGAACAAATCTGTCTTGGAAGAAGTACAACCAGAATGCACCTTAGAAGCAAAGATGGCACAATTACATCTCACATACTTCGGACATGTTATCAGGAGGGATCAGTCCCTGGAGAGGGACATCATGCTTGGTAAAGTAGAGGGTAAGAGGAAGACCCTCAACAAGATGGACTGACACAGTGGCTGCAACCACGGGCTCAAGCATAAGAACGACTGTGAGGATGGCACAGGACAGCGGTGTTTCATTCCGTGGGACGTAGGGTCGCTATGAGTCGGAACCAACTCGACAGCACCTAACAACAACTGGGCAGTTTGAAAACTGACCAACATTTTTCTCTTGCATGTTAGGTTTCCTTCACATAAAACTGACTCATTTGGCTAATGATTTTCCTTTTACTGCCACATGTTTACTATTCTTAAAACCGTTCAATTAACATTATGAAGAGTTGAGAAAAAGTTGTAACAATAAAGTCACGATGTTTAGTGCCTGTTACAATTTGATATATTAAAAAGTTCCTTTCCACACATATATGATTCACACTCTGTTTTGCCTTTTCTTGGTATTATGGATTAAATTGTGTCCTTCCAAAACATGTGCTGGAATTCTAATCCCTATACCTATGGATGTAATCCTGTTTGGGAACAGGGTTTTCTTTCCCGTGTTAATGAGGACATATCAGTGTATGGTGTGTTCTAAACCTAGTAACTTCTGAGTTACAAAAAAAGCAAATTAGACACAGAAGCAGGCACAGACGGGGGAAACAGACGCTATCTGAAGACAAGGGAGGCAGATCCATGTACAAACCAAGGAACTCCAAGGATTGTTGGCTACTAGAAGCTGAAACAGACAAGGAAGAACCTTCCCCCAAGAGCTACATGCTGAATTCAGACTTTTAGCCTCCTGAACTGTGAGAAAACAAATTTATGTTCTTTATAGCTACCCACTTGTGGTATGTCTGTTACAGCAGCACTAAGGAAAAAGACACTTGGATGACCAGAGGTAAACATTACACATGCTGAGAAGATTCAGAATGAAAGGATTTGCTGACCAACCACCATGGATACGGCTGCTGGTTACTTTTATTCCAAGTGTAGTCCTGCCCTCAGCCATCTGCCACTGTCTTTTCCTTGTCCCCAGCGGGTGGGCTGCTGGGCAGGGGTGTGGTAAAGGCTCTGAGCTGGAGAACAGTGTCACATACACCTACATAACTAAGGATGACCAGGAGTGCAGCCACAGGCAGAAACAAAAACACCTGCAGAGATCAGCACAGAGGAGCCCGGGAGCCACCCAGCCGCAGCCAGTGACTTACCCACAGAAGAAACAGGGACCTCAAAAGCGTGACTTTCATTCTACAGATGAGTTTAGCGAGGTCTAGAGAGGTGACAGGGCTCGTCAAAGGTCAGGAAGCCAATCAGCCAATGCCCCCAGAGTCAACGCACCTCCCTTCCTTCCACTGCAGTTAAGGCGTCCCTCCTAACAGGGCTGCCTGGGACAGAGGCTGCTGCCCCTACTCAAGCCATTGCTGCTATCTTGGCTCCCACAAAGTTGTTGGGTTTTTTTTTTTTTTTAAACCGAGAAAATTCTAAGAGGCCACCATAAAAATAACAGCCAACATTTCCTAAGTGATTGGTATGCCACTTTGCTCAACACTTTACCTGCACTATCTCATTTAATCCTCAAAAT